>NC_056741.1:1777025071-1777052571 GCF_019279795.1 Protopterus annectens | reverse complement strand
AAAATTGAGGGTACGTGTGAATCTGCTGACACTACTACGAGCAGGATGTGGGTGTACATAGAACAGTAGGTTGTGCAAGTGTGATAATACATGGGTTGACAAAACGTACGACATGTGTCCCGAGATGGGGAGAGTGGGCAATGTGTAGGGGGGTGCTCATATCCCAGTTGCGCTCGCACTAAGTATTTGTCACAACTGCTGTAGAGGGGTGCCAGGTAGGTGGACCATGGGTATGCAATAATGGGCTTAAGTGCGCAGGTGCTGGTTGGCAGAGATGTAGTAGGCTCGCCCAGTGAAAGTCATTAATATTCCTATGTGGGCATAGCATACGCCTACACCTCCCAAACCTGAAGAGCACATCTACCGGATAGTCTGTAAACCATCGGGGGAATACATAGGGACCTAATCAGTGCCATGTACCTGATTAGCATGGACGTCCATAGTTATGTATCAGAATGTAACAAAGTCCAACTAAACACTTCCAGAACTAGTGATATTAGGTGAACAGGTGGCGGAATACAGGTAATGACAGATGACAACATGTATGAGTCATAAACAGCATGTACCTCAACAAACATGAATGAATACATATGCTCTGTGACTGTAAATGTGTCTGGTTAATAGAACCAATCGTCTAAATGTGTCCCACAGGGTGTTATGCATTGTTCCTGATACAGTGTTCATTCACACCCATTGGTATGTGAGTTCTGCTACTGATGGAAAGTGCATAATTTGCTGACCACCTTAGGTAGATAATAGCATAATAGAAGTGGTAAAACACCCATATGCCTGCGAGGGACACACTCGTCTGGGCAGTTGTGTCCTGCAAAATGACAGTTGTGGCACATGGCCTGTGAGTTCAGGAATGGAGGCTATATAGTGTGTGTAGTGGTGTCAGACATTAATCTGTTGTATCAGAAACAGCTACATGTAATAGGAAACAGTATTATCAATTATAATGCTACATGAATAACCTTAATGTATGCAAACTGTGGAAGTCGTCCATTTACTACTGGCTGTGGGTATGTGTTGCCTTGACACATGTGATAGCTCTACATATAGGGTCTATAGGGCTGCCACTCTTCTGAATGGCCAAAGTGGAACCTGCTCTGTAGAAATCTCAGGCATACCAGGGCAGAACATACCTACAGCCATGCATAGTACAGAAATATACATATCGGCACAAATCAAAGCTTAGTCTAGCAGCAGTAAAGTTGCTTATGCTACTACATATGACATATCGACGTGTCAGGTATACAAGACCTGTAACAAGCAACCAGTACAGACACGTACAACATGAGAATGTCCCCTAATCAGGACAGTTGCAGTGGCTAGAGTATTGTCCATACCTCTCAACTGTCCCTGAATTTCAGGTATGTCCCTGAGTTTGACTGAAAGTTTAACTCTGTCCCTCTTAATCCCTCCTAAAATTAGTGACTGTTGAAGGAAAGGTGGTGAATTACACTTAATGACTAATGACAATAAGTAAGAGTTATAAACTACTTTTACTTCAGAATATGTGTATTAAGTCATATGCTCTGATTCTGTCACTGTTTCAAGTTAATAGCACTACTTTTGTAAAAGTGTCCCTGATTTTTTCTTGACCTGTCCCTGATTCTGTAGAAATGTGTCCCCGATTGGTGGAGAGGTCTGGTATTGTCACATGAGATATGCCTAATGAGGGACTGTCCCATGCAAAGTGGGAAATGTTCACTCCTACAGTCTCCCGTTGTGCAATCTGAAAGGTGGACAATGTGCAGTATGTATGCGGTAGCATGACTCGGCGGACAGCCGCATTAACAAACTCAAGTCACATGTCAGCATTGCAGAGTATCGGTTCCCATGTATCAGTCAGATGACAGCAGATTGTATGAGGAACACGCATATCATATGATTACATCACTGGACAGGCCGCCGAGTCCATACAGTCGAACGCCTGCCGTCGCAAAATGGTTACACATACCCAATACTGTAGTCATGTAGTCCAATGTAATACGCATCACAAAGGATCACACACCCAGCGTGAGTGACAAATGTAAGCGAAAATGTCGGTGAGCGAGCGGCTGTAAGCGTGTTTGTCTACCAGTATGCCAGTAGTGCACTGTCAAAGAAATGTGGAGTCTAAATGTGTATAAGGTGCTGTAACCAGAGGTCAGCAGTGCTTAACACTGTGCAAACCCATGAACAACTGCTCCCACCTGCTGGAATGTGCCTTACCCAGTCCGTATCCAAAGGCGTCGGTCTGTCCGCAAACAAAGAACCGCCCTATTCACGTGTTGGTAGCACTACCCTGTGCACATAGCTCATGTGAATTAATAATAGACCATGGCATATGTACAGACAATAGACCACACCCACACCATACAGCCCAGTCATCCAACAGTATAGCAATGTACTGGCAGATATGTCCGGACCACTGGTGTATGCATGCCTGGCCATCCTGTGTTTCAGTGTGTGAGCATACCCAGTATGACTGTTACACATGTTGTCAACCGACATTACCGTCATACTGTCATGTGTGTGAGCATGCCAAGTATGGTCAACTGTATCGCATGGGTCACATGTACAGATAGTTAGTACTGTGTTGCTGACCCCTCCATTCTACACAGACAGGTGTCATGCTGTGTCTGCAGGGTAGCTAATGGTCATGTGGCATTGACAGTTGCTACATGTCTGCATAGCGTGGGGGGACATCCAACCACAACCTCAGTCCTACACAGCACAGTGGGTGGTGCACATGACTCTCACATGTGTAGGTTTGGCGGGGGGCACAGCCAAAAGTTGCACACATCTGCCGCTACTGTACTGGTATGCTGGGTACTCCATGTCAGTGTGTGGACCTACCTAAATTGCTGGTTGGAGGGATACCAGTGTACGTCAGTTCCCAGCTTTAAATACCAGCACAGTGGTGTTGGACATCCTAGCTTACACAACCTACATCAAACTGCCTGGCCTGCTGTAGTCTGTGTGTGTCTTAGGGGGTTGGGGTCATTCATTGGGCATATCCATAGGCCATCATATATCATTTGTCTGTATTGGTCCACATTTGTCCAGCTGCATGGAACGTGTGTGGGCTGTACGGACACACATGATGGTCAACCCATAATCTGCAGTGGGTTAGGAAACCCTGTATACTACAGGCTACCATTGAGACCCCCGTATGTGCTACAGAGGTCATGGTGCCACTATGGATGTGTACTGTCTGCTGCCCTAGCATTTGGCCACCACAGTCACTTGTATGCTCACATACATACCATAGCAATGTGTAAATACACATTCTAATACAACTGCCACTTGTTAGGTCAATAGACATACGCTGGGTGTGTTCTGGACTTGAGGACGGTGCTAGAGGGCTCCCTATGTCGGATGCACACAGTGCACCTCCTATACATGGCCGAGCACAAGTAGTGTCATGTTTGGCATCCATTGTACTGTGTGCGGGTCAGAGAGGGGAAATCCGTAGGTACCTACTGTGTCAGTGCATATGCCTTGTGTTGCCTCTTTGCCAAGGGCAGGTCATACTGTGCATGGGCTTTTGCCGACTGTGCCCTGCTCAGGAAGTTCTTTCACCAAGTCACACTGTGCCTGTACAGGCCTTGGCAGTGGTGTTGGGCTGTGTGGCCCTGCCCCATGCTGTTCCTGCTGCAACTGTTACTGCAGGATAAGATTGTGTAGCATAGCAAATACCAAAACAACTTGTATGCATGTAGCTTGTGAATACTGCAGAGCTCCAATGGATGTGTCCGGATACCAGAACTGTGAACTGAGCATCCCAAACACATGCACAAGTATATGTCTTGCCTGCACATCCGCCTCAGTATGGTGTGAGTGTTCAGGTGTGTGTGCATTGCTGATGGGTGTCATCAGCCACAACGCCAGTGTTTACCCAGCATCCCCCACTAGGAGACTGTAGGGGATGTCCATATTGGCATTGGTGTGCTACAGCTGTGTCAGAAGTCATATATCGGAATCATCATAGCTTCTAGGGCAGACAGCACACACATTCAATCTCATGCCCTGGCCATCGCATATGGCCTAGCTGTTGGAGGGTATGCCCCTGCAGTGACTGTAGGCCCTACCCCGCTCACTGGGTGGTGCTACGATGTGTATGTGTGTGCAGGCTATAGCACCCAGTACCCCAGGGTAGTCATCCATGTGGTTGAACAGATGCATATTGCTGGTCTACTAATCACGTGTGTTGAGGACATGTACGTGCTCACTAGCATGTGTTGACATGGTGTCTGTGAACTGGTGCAATACTCTGGATGCAGATGCCTGTGAGATTCCCATGATATCCCCAGTTGTGCTGTGTGAGGTACCTGTGGCAAGTACACCTAGGCCAACACATACCATGGTATCCACTGTGATGTGTTCCCCTCGGCCTGTTTGATGTGTCAGGTGTGGCAGGCACAGGTCAACAAGCTGCTGTAGGAGGTCTCTGTCCACCCCATAGTGCTCCACCATCCCCAGCCCATGTAGCCCCTGGTAAGTCACCCTGGGTCTATAAAGTCTTATGTCACCCCAGTAAGGGTTGTTTGGCAGCATACACATCCTCACTGCCCTAGTCTCCTGCACATGTTGGTATATGTTGCCTGCTGCAGCCTGTCTCATTTTTTTGGACTGTGTCGCAAAATGTCCCCGCAGGTATACACCGGTGGTGTAGAGTGCGGACAAAACCTGTGTGTATGCTGCTTGCTCGCATTACTGTACTGTTCAGGTGAGGGCTGGCCATGTCATCTGCTGATTGTGTTGATCAACACCTGTTTGTGCAGCCTGTACACCCTGACTACCCCACCACTGCTGTCATCCCTCCCAATGTCACCGGCAGGTATAGACACACCCCTAGCTTAGGTGAGCTAAGGCAGGAGCACTCCCGAGGCACAGTTCTGCAATGTACTTACAGTATGCCTGACCCCCCTCCCGTGCTGTCAACTATATTTGAGACCTGCACCCGGCCGACTACACACATACACTCCAGGGACCAGCATCACACCCTGGTGATAAATGGGATACACTACTGTCAACCTCATCTGCATAGTATAGTCTTCTAATGAATAGTTATATGACCCATACCGAACCTCCAAATTAATAACCACTGCTCAGTGTTGCTCAGATCCATATACAACTGGCAACAGGTGCCATACTATCACCATATTCAATGTGCCATGGTCTTCCCAGCAACAAAATAACCTGTGTCTACATGACTACAACCCGTGACCCTGCACACTACAGACGATGTGCATTACCACCACGCCATGGCAGATATACATAGATCCCAGGTTATCACGTACAGATCATCCAGCACAAACATTCAATAGTGCTGATGTCCCCAGACATATATGTTCACATCTATGTCCACCTCTATATCTACATATATCATATATATTATTTATTTTATATATATATATATATATATATATATATATATATATATATATATATATATATATAGACATGTATATATATATATATATATATATATATATATATATAGATATAGATATATATATATATATATATATATATATATATATATATATATATATATATATATATATATATATATATATCTACATACACTCATATACATGTACACACATATGTAGATATGGCATTTATATCAGAACAGCGGACCACATGACAGCAATGCATTAGACAGGAATGAAAAGGAAACTACATGTGCCACCTGCATCATGTAGTGTTGTTACTATCAAGGCACGTGTGTTTTGTTGCGTCACACGGGTCAGACCATATCAAGGGTAAGAGTAGGGCTGCTGACAGTTACTCACCCGACCTATTGGTGAATGTATGTGTTGACAACCCAGTGTCTTGGCAGAATATACGGGCTGTGGACACTATATAGGTCAGCAACAAAACACACTGAATGCATCCCGCAGCTAGCCACCCACAGATACCAACACATACGGTATAACTGCCAAACACACACACCTGCCATGCCTTGGAATCAAGCACCTACATATCTAGTCTACCACACTACAGCATTATGCAGTAACAGAATGCGCTACCGAGTTCCGGCATCACTGCACTCCCACAGGCATACATCTAGGTGGATGAAATCATCCGCAAATGCAAAAATGCCGATAGGGAATGTATGGGGAGTGAGCCATCTAAAAGCATTTTGCTGTCCCTAGGCAGCTGGAAACACACACACGCATACACTTGGCAGGGCTGGGAGTTGAACATACACCTAATTACCTTATCACACTACAACATTACACAGTTCAGAACGCGCTACTGAGATTACTGGAACACAGCACTCCCAGAGGCATACTTCTAGGTGGATGACATCATCAGCAAAGGCAAAGACGCCAATAGGGAATGTATGGGGAGTGAGTCATCTAAAAGCATTTCTCTGTCCCCAGGCAGCTGGAAACACACACACACACACACACACACACACACACACACACACACACACACACACACACACACACACACACACACTTGGCAGGGCTAGGAGTTGAACATACACCTAACTACCTTATCGCACTACAGCATTACGCAGTTACAGAACACGTTACCAAGCTTACTAGAACACAGCACTCCCAGAGGCATACTTCTAAGTGGATGATATCATCCGCAAAGGCAAAGATGCTGATAGGGAATGTATGGGGAGTGAGCCGTCTAAAAGCATTACTTTGTCCCCAGGCAGCTGGAAACACACACACACACACACTGGGCAGGGCTGGGAGTCAAACATACACCTAACTTCCTTATCACACTACAACATTATGCAGTTACAGAACACGCTACCGAGATTACTGGAACACAGCACTCCCAGAGGCATACTTCTAGGTGGATGACATCATCCGCAAAGGCAAAGACACCGATAGGGAATGTATGGAGAGTGAGCCATCTGAAAGCATTACTCTGTCTCCAGGCAGCTGGAAACACACACACAAACACTTGGGAGGGCTGGGAGTCGAACATACACCTAACTACTTTATCACACTACAGCATTACGCAGTTACAGAACGTGCTACTGAGATAACTGAAATACAGCACTCCCAGAGGCATACTTCTAGGTGGATGACATCATCCGCAAAGGCAAACAGGCCAATAGGGAATGTATGGGGAGTGAGCCATCTAAAAGCATTAACCTGTCCCCAGGCAGCTGGAAACACACACACACTTGATAGGGCTGGGAGTCGAGCATACACCTAACTACCTTATCACACTACAGCATTATGCAATTACAGAATGCACTGCAGAGATTAATGGAACACAGCACTCCCACAGGCATACTTCTAGGTGGATGACATCATCAGCAAAGGCAAAGACGCCGATAGGGAATGAACCGTCTAAAAGCATTACTCTGTCCCCAGGCAGCTGGAAACACACACACTTGACAGGGTTGGGAATTGAACACACATCTAACTATCTTATCACACTACAGCATTACGCAGTTACAGAATGCGCTACCCAGATTACTGTAGCACAGCACTCCCAGAGGCATACTTCTAGGTGGATGACATCATCCGCAAAGGCAAAGACGCCAATAGGGTATGTATAGAGAGTGAGCAGTCTAAAAGCATATTACTGTCCCAAGATAGACATAGACAAACACACGGCAGTGGTGTGAGCGGGACAACTGCCTATCTACGGAGCACTATTACAGCACTACATAGATACGAGATGCACCACTGACAGTACACCCTTCAAGACAGTCAACCAGTGTGTTCAATGTAAGAATCCATCCTGACGTGTGGTATGGACATCTGTTGCCTGGATGACCACCATCGCTATAAAGGATGTCAATGGCCATGCCCATACACAGAGGCACATACTGACAGAAGGTGTCACTGGGCATGCTCACACACTTATTATACCATGACCACCCATTAATATTCCAAAACGTGCACGCTGATTGGTCAGCGTGCACGTTGTAAATCGACTTATACTAATGGAAAAAGGTCCGGTCACCCGGACTTTTTCCATTAGTATAAGTCTTTTTTTAAAACACTGTCTCGCTATGTTAAAGGAGTTTAACATAGCGAGACAGGTTTAAAAAAAGCAACGGAGATCTATGTTGCTTTTTTTAAAGCTGTCTCGCTATGTTAAACTCCTTTAACATAGTGAGACAGTGTGTAAAAAGCAACGGAGATCTTGCTTTCTCCGTTGCTTTTTTTTTTTAAACCTGTTTCGCTATGTTAAACCCATTTAACACAGCGAAACAGTTTGTAAAAAGCAACGCAGATCTTGCTTTCTCCGTTGCTTTTTTCAAAATTGTCTCGCTATGTTAAATGGGTTTAACATAGCGAGACAGCTTTAAAATAAGCAAAGGAGATTCTCCATTGCTTTTTTTAAAGCTGTCTCGCTATGTTAAACCCATTTAACATAGCGAAACAGTAAAAAGCAACGGAGATCTTGCTTTCTCCATTGCTTTTGCCCACAGCTCTGATGTACTGCATAGGCATACTCATGCGAAGTACATCAGAACTGCCGCAGAATACCAGACAACTACGGAAGGGCAGTAAGGAGGCATTATACAATGCCATTATTTAAGAAAAGAATTATTTTTTTTCTTAAATAATGTCATTGTATAATAACCACTTCTGGGTGTTGGTAATGCTGGATTTACCGGTTGGCTTTGTTTGGCCACTCGGCTTCACTCATGACCAAACCATGCCAACCGTGGGTAAATCCAACATTACCCACACCCAGGCGTGTGTTATTGCTATAGTATCACATGTCCATTTGGAATGTACTGTGTGTCCATCTACACAATGGCACACTGGCCATGCTCACACACTTAGTAGAAGCGAAGGGCTGTCTTGCATGCACACGGATTCTAAACACGGAAGGGCACAGTATGGTGTTACTGTCCCCACGTACATGAAGGCCACTCACATGTACTGACCAGTACACACTCAAGAGCCATCACAGATGTCTCAGGTGCAGATCACAGAGGTAAATGCCGCATTCTACTATGTAGCCCTCAGACATCACCATGTCCTTGGACCAGCAACACACATCCATACATTACCACAACACCATGTGACTCATGACCAGTGGACTGTACATAGGTCTACAGCAACTGTGCAGACTACACATGTACTGACAGGGTTCCATCATGTGTTATACAATGCAATGATTCCACTGTTCATAACCAGGTCAGCTCTACACATAACAGGGGCCCTGGGTCTTACACAGCTGTAACAGATGACTGTCGCTGTGCACCAAAGAACACACATGTTTGAATATGACATACATGTAATCACAGTGGATATGTACATGGACCACACACACACACACACACACACACACACACACACACACACACACACACACACACAAAACGCATATGTACATAGCATAACCACACACATGCACATGAAAGTTAGGTCAATGGCTGTTGAATGCTAACAGTACATAAGGTAGCAATGTTGACCGAGGTAACATTCCCTCTGTACTAGTTACCCATGACAACCATCATATCATACAACAGTCCATGTGTTATGTATGTCATCACACATGTACACCAATTGCAAGGCATACAGACATGGCTACATGACAGGCATGTAGGACCAACACACATGTACATGTAGTGGTGTGCATGCAGCTACCATGTATGTGCAGTAACTGATGTATGTAATTCATCTGTGCCTAACTACAACATGCAGTTGCAATGCAGCCCCATCATTGACACCTGTATATGGTGAAATACTGACAGTACGGTAGGATGTACATCAGGTAGGGATGGATGTGTGTACATAAAGTGGTGATCCACCCTTGCAGATGGACGCTTGCGGAAGACAGCTCACAGGTGTGTCACAAGCCATCCTACCATTACATGTGCAAACAGTACGCTATGTTACTGTTACTTGACGGTGAAAACATACAACCTACACAGCGGACAGGGTGTTACTGACTGTAAGTCACTTGACACCTGTAACACTTACATCCTCCCATGTGCATATAGCAGCACAATTGCTGAAGGTAGCGTTGGTACACATAATGGGGCCAATATTGCTGCATGTCTGTCAGAAGTATCATCATATAGCAGGTGTATCATTCACAGTACTGCCATGTGTGTTTGCTTGTGTGACCATATATGCCACATATGGTGGGGAATACATCCCAATTGTTACACACCCCTGCACACTGTTGTAGAGATCTGTACATACTGCAGTGTGGAAAGCATGACTTAGGCAGGGGTGGTGTGTGTATCACACATATGTCAGCTATCTGTATGTGAATGACATTTGTGGACTCCACAGTGTGTGTGTGCATGTGTGTGTGTGTGTGTGTGTGTGTGTGTGTGTGTGTGTGTGTGTGTGTGTGTGTGTGTGTATGTATGTATGGCTGTCTGGTGCATGGAGTGAGGATGTATGCTACCATACAGAGCAGACAGGATCCCTAACCTCTCATGGTGGTGCAGTCTACTACCCTGTTGATGCCATCGGTCTCAGCCTTACTCGCTACCTGTACATGTTCATTCTCTGTGTCGCGTCATGTGGGTGCACAGTACTGTGAGGGTGATTACCACATAGGCAGGGGTCCTCACCTCAACCTCCACCTTGTTGGAGAAATGCAATTCTCCATTTTAATAGCATGCACCCTCGACACATTTTTCGAAATGTAGTCAGAGGGCAGTTGATTAGAACTGTTAGCCTATGTAATCAACATAAAGATTTGGAGATGCAGTTGCAGCATCAAAGAGCACATTTTATTGACAGAGGGTATCCATCTAAAATGGTTGATGACCAGATGTCCATGGTACTGGGAGCCTTGTCTAATAACTGTGGTGGTAATTATTCTAAAAAAGCCTATCAACAGGGTACGCGATTGGCCTTTTGTATTAAATACACCAATGATGTTCAACATATCACTAATATTATTATGAACAACTGGAAAATATTGTTACTAGATCCTACTGTTGCCCAGATAGCGGGCAGAAGACCTATTTTTAGATTCAAAAATAGTTTGAACCTGAAAAGATTGTTATGTAATGATACATTTGATAGGTCTATGGTGGACATTAGAGCGTTTTTTTAAAAAAGGAACTTATCCATGTACCAACTGCAACATGTGCAGATTTATATCCAAAATGCAGTCTTTTACATTACCTGGTTTGAATCTAACCTTCACACCTACCTTTTATGCGACATGTGACTCGAAAAATGTGATTTATTTGGCTACATGTGATCTATGTGACGCATATTATGTAGGAATAACCTCAAGAAGGCTTAGGGATCGTGTGTATAACCATGATTATGACATTAGGAAGGGGAACGTTAGCAACGCATTAGCTAAGCATTGTGATCTGCACCCGAAGCATCATTTTAAATTCAGGGTTATACAGATAGTATATACTAATCCGAGAGAAGGTGATAACATTGGTACACTTGAACCACATGAACTTAGATGGATTCTTAATCTTAGGGCACATATTGAACCTGGGTTAAATCAAGCACTAAATATTAGACCTGCCCTTCTTGGACTTAAATAATGCTAAGTTTTGGTATAGCATCTATTTCCCACTGTTTCTGATATCTCAAACAGGTCTTCATATATTTGGCCACATTTATTGTTATCATGTTAGAAAGTTTTATATTTAGTCTTATGATAAGGTATGAATTACATAATGGATGATAGCTATGTTTATATGGTATCTCTAGATATCCTGCATCATTTTTATATTTATTTATTTATTGTTGTTTATTATACTAAGAGATTTTTTAAGATACTGCCATTACTTCAAATATTATACATTTGTCCATTGTTTTATGATTAATGTAACTAGTTACAGTGCTTTATATAGATACGATGAAGTTATTGAAAATGAGAACTGCAGCTTTAAATGTGATTTTAATGTTTTATTTTAGGTAGTATAAATTGAATAATCTAATAGTTTAATAAGATTGATTGATTGTTTAGTTGTATAAGGTTTTTAGTATAAAATCTGATGAATTTGTCTGATTGATGTAACCTGATGAAGCGTGCCATATGGGTGCGTGAAAGCGCTTCTTCTTATTAAAATCGTTTTTATCTAGCATCGTGGTGGTTCCTTACAATTTATCTTCATCTGTTTTGCCTTCCACTTTGTAAGGAACCTTTGGATGGTTTTGGTTTGTTTATTGCTACTATTCTTCATTTTCGTTTACATCTTTAACCATCACACGATGTAGCCGGTTAATATCGAATTAGATTACAACCCGGCGAATTCGAATGATATGGACAAATGGAATAATCTTTTCCATCAACATGAAAATCCTCTGTTAAGTATGGATTTTCAACTACCCTTTACATATGTAAAATCAAGTAATGCAGAGAATTTGCAGGAATTTTATAATAGTTTAAGATATTTGGAGAATGATTTATATAAACTTCATCGGCTTATATGGCAGAGGAGACATCTGGAGGCGTGTCTCCATTTTAAAGTTGTTCCTCGTGGAATGCATGTTCTATGCATGCCTAGCTATGGAGATAGCCATCCGGAGCTTTTGTTAAGATGGCAACAGTTGAACATTGACTTTGGTATGCAATATTTGAGACTGCTAATTGACTATTTTACCCCATTAGAATTGGAGTTGGTCACGAAGGTTGAGACCCAGCATCATGACATTTTACATTTATATAAGGGGGATATCTATGAATCTAAGCTTAGCAATATGCTCAAGCAGGTTGCCATGTATAGCAGTAGACTTGAGCAGCTAAAGCTTAAAAAGCTCAGACGTGATCACCAAGATTTCTCAATGGGGCAGATCTTTATATGGCCCAAATATAGTAGCAGTGGGTCAGGTACATCGCGTACTAATACTACCCCTTTAATTGATTCAGATACTGATCATGTTGAACATGCTGTTAATATGAATGAACCTGGCGTTATGACGACATCTCTTAACGTAGTTAACACTGAACAGTCATCATTCTCCGATCAGACTCCACCGTGTAACCAGCAAGGGCTTTTGCCAGCGTCTTCTCTGGGAGCAAACCCAAAAATCGGAGGTAGTACTACTACCGCAGCTACCTCTTCTTCTTTTTTACAGCTACCACTTCCCTACAAACCCAGGGCTGCAGCACGTTCGGAGAGCCGAGGCCGGGGGAAAAGGAAGTTCTCAGGCGAGACACCGGAACCAAGACGCAAGAACAGACATTGAAGCCGTTATTCTTTAATTTGACATCGCAGGAGCTAACAGCGGATGAAGAAGAAGTCTTGAATAAAGGTTTATCGTTTATCCCCTCTCAGGGGAGTAATATCTCTGAGTCACTGATAGACCTACGACTATTTGCCAGGAAGCTTTCTCTAAAGGTACTGTTTCATGACACTGAAGTACATGAGTCTTCTGTAACTGTAAATAAATGTAGAAACAAAAGTTTATTTACACCTGCATTGCCTAACACTGTTGATTGTTTTGTGCGCTCATGTGAGAAATATTTCTATACTTATTATAGAGACAATAAGCATAAAGGGATTATTTACAATCTAAATGCTGATTTGAAACTAAGCCTTAATGATTTACGTAATAATAATGAGCTCACTTTTAAGCCAGCTGATAAAGGTGGAGGGGTGGTGGTGATGGAAACCCCTTTTTCTGTTGAATTAATGTTATCGTTGCTAGATAATGATACAGCTTACAAACATATAGGGAAGAAAGAAATCATGACCATAGTGAAGCAGGTGCATGACTGCCTATATGATCTTCTTATGTGTCGATGCATTGACAAGGAGCTTTATGATTTCTTGTTCATTGAATATCCCTTGATACCCATAATAAAGGGTCTCCCGAAGATGCACAAAGGCATCTCTCCCCCTCCACTACGACCAATAGTTTCAGGCACACGCTGAGTAACGGAAAATGCGTCTATATTTATACAGTCCAAGTTGGGTCCTTTGATTAAGACGGTACCGACTATTTTGAAGGACTCTTATGGGCTTTTAGATGATTTGAAGTTACACTCTACTATATCCAATATATCTTGTGAGACCATATTAGCTACCATGGATATAAAGAACCTTTTCACAAGCATTCCCAATGACTATGGCTTGGAAGCCATAAGAGAGTTTCTACTTATAGATGGGACTTTTGATAATAGTAACCAAATGTTAATATGTAGTCTCCTTGATTTGGTACTAAACAACAATGTGTTCCTGTTCCAGGATCAAGCATATGCACAAACATGGGGAGTAGCCATGGGCACTCCCTGTGCTAATGCATATGCTAATCTAGTGGTGTACCAGTGGGAAAAGAGGTTCATCTTCTACAATGAAAGGTTTAAAAATGTTATCTTGTATAGGCGTTTTGTTGATGATATTATACTGTTTTGGAATAGCGACATGGATTCATTGTTAGAATTTGTCACCTACATGGAGTCCACCACTTCCTTTTTAAAATTCACATTGGAGTGGTCATATAATGCTATTAGTTTTCTGGATATTACCATTTCTAAAGATTCACTGAATAATATCACTACTTCTATATACAGAAAACCTTGTTGGAGAAATGCAATTCTCCATTTTAATAGCATGCACCCTCGACACATTTTTCGAAATGTAGTCAGAGGGCAGTTGATTAGAACTGTTAGCCTATGTAATCAACATAAAGATTTGGAGATGCAGTTGCAGCATCAAAGAGCACATTTTATTGACAGAGGGTATCCATCTAAAATGGTTGATGACCAGATGTCCATGGTACTGGGAGCCTTGTCTAATAACTGTGGTGGTAATTATTCTAAAAAAGCCTATCAACAGGGTACGTGATTGGCCTTTTGTATTAAATACACCAATGATGTTCAACATATCACTAATATTATTATGAACAACTGGAAAATCTTGTTACTAGATCCTACTGTTGCCCAGATAGTGGACAGAAGACCTATTTTTAGATTCAAAAATAGTTTGAACCTGAAAAGATTGTTATGTAATGATAAATTTGATAGGTCTATGGTGGACATTAGAGCATTTTTTAAAAAAGGAACTTATCCATGTACCAAGTGCAACATGTGCAGATTTATATCAAAAACGCAGTCTTTTACATTACCTGGTCTGAGTCTAACTTTTACACCTACCTTTTATGCGACATGTGACTCTAAAAATGTGATTTATTTGGCTACCTGTGATTTATGTGACGCATATTATGTAGGAATGACCTCAAGAAGGCTTAGGGATCGTGTGTATAACCATGATTATGATATTAGGAAGGGGAATGTTAGCAATGCATTAGCCAAGCATTGTCATCTGCACCCGAAGCATCATTTTAAATTCAGGGTTATACAGATAGTATACACTAACCCGAGAGAAGATGATAACATTGGTACACTTGAGTTATATGAACTTAGATGGATTCTTAATCTTAGGGCACATATTGAACCTGGGTTAAATCAAACTCTAAACATTAGACCCACCCTTCTTGGACATAAATAATGTTAAGTCTTGGTATATCACTCATTGCTTACTGTTTCTGATATCCGAAATAGGTTTTCATATATTTGGCCACATTTATTGTTATTATGTTAGAAAGTTTTATATTTAGTCTCTTGATTAGTTATGAATTAAGTAATGGATGACAGCTGTGTTTATATGATACTTCTAGATATTCTGCTTCATTCTTTACATTTATTTATTGTTGTTTACCATACCTAGAGATTTTTAAGATGTTGCCATTACATTAAGTATTATATATTTGTCCATTATTTTATGGTTAATGTAGCTAGCCACTGTGCTTTGTATAGACATGATGAAGTTATCGGCAATTGAGAACTGCAGCTTTAAATGTGATTTTAATGTTTTATCTTAGGTTGTTTAAATTGATTAATTTAATAATTTTATAAGATTGATTGATTGTTTAATTGTATAAGGGCTTGAGTATAAAATCTGATGAATTTGTTTGATTGATGTAACCTGATGAAGCGCGCCATATGGGTGCGTGAAAGCGCTTGTTCTTATTAAAAATCGTTTTTATCCAGCATCGTGGTGGTTCCTTACAATTTATCTTCAACTATCGAGTATGCGTTATAGTGTTGTTGACCCCGTGAGTGTGGGCATGTTACTGTGTGTTTCTGTGTATCTCTGTGTGTGTTCTCATCCTGTAATGTGACAGGGTATTACTGCTACACAGTGAGGCCTCATGCTATCAAGTGGCCTCTAATGTTATCATCGGCCAGAGCACTGTGTAAACCCCCCGCACCATGTCAACATACCTGTGATGTGACCTGGTATGGATGTCACGTCTTTAGACACTGTAGCCTGTTAAACAGCCCACATGCTTCTGGATCAGTAGATGTGTTGACATCTGTGGAATGGTAGCCTTTCTAACAGTGAGGTTGAGGCTACATATAGCATGCTGGTATTGCCATACATGCCTGTGAGTACTTCACATTTACACATGTGAAACTGCAAACACTGCTACTTATTGGCACATGCAAGTAGACCTTAAGGAAGGAAGCAGGGCATCATTACCAACATGCTGTTACTGTTGTTACCAAGACACATACTGTGAACATACAACAATGCAGTCCAAATGCAAACACTGTAACATAATGGCACATGCAATTGGACCTTAAGGAGGGAACCAGGGCATAATTACCGACATGCTGTTACCATTGTTACCAAGACACATACTGTGAACATATAACAATGCATTATAAGCCTTACTACATGGTATGTCTGGTGCATGTCAACAGTACACAACTAATGTCATATAGACTTATCTCACTATTCTGTTCACTCTGTGCATCAGACCATATGAGCATGTCCCTGCACCAATGGTGTGGATGACAGGGATGCAGCACAGGCATCATCATATGCACAGGGTGATAATGTTTGCCAGGGGCATAGGCTGCACCAGTGGATGACATCATGTGTGTGGGTAAGGTCCGGTGATCTGATTGGACATGTGTGGTCGATATGCATGTGGGTGTTGCAATGCCCTACAGATGTTTCTGCTGTGTGCGTGTATGTGTGCACACAGTTCTGCCTTTTGTCAGGCCTACACAGGGGTATTATTGACAGCTCCAGATTGTACAGACCAGGATGTACAGCTCACTGTGTCCGGCCATGGCCATGTGACCTGTGCCTGCCAGGGATTGCATGGGCACTACCAGCTGGAGGTACAGACTGGCTACTGTCCAATGACTTGTCCACTGGAACCGTGTCCCTGCTGGGAATGTCCAGGGCCACGTCCAAGTGGCCTGCTGTGTCTTGGTGTGGACAGCACAGCACCAGCTGCACTGCTACTGCTATCGGCACTATGGGAGTGGGCATGTGAGGTGGCTCGTTCACGTTGACCTGAACTAGGTGGTGTAACTGGCCTATGTCCACATGGCCTATGCCTCACTCCTACCAGATGTCCAGCACAGACAGCTCACCTCGCGGATTGCCATGCTACGGTCAAGGATTCCAACCATGTCACCCAATCGCCTGTCCAGAACATCAGCAATCTGCTGTTGAGCATTTGCCAATGCCTGGATGTTGTCATTTAGAGTACAGATAGCAGTCCTCTGAAGCCTCTGCCCTTCACTGTTCTGCCATTCAGCATGTGCCTGTGCCGGCATTACAGTCTGGAACATGCGTCTGGTGACACCAGCTGCTGCACTCTGTCCTGCAGGTGCATGTCTCCCAGAGGTCCTCCTACAAGCAGCACTGGCCACTTGCCTGTGTGGCACATCTGCAGTCATTACACTGACACCATGGAGTGGAGACACACCATCTGTAGCCACCACATGTTCCTGTTCCGAGCTAACACACGCTGACTGTCCTTCCTCTATGGCCACTGGTGATGGGGTATATGTTGGCATGAGAACTGTGTGCCGGGAAGAGGGGGACATAGCTGGGATGGCAACCATTGGCACAGATTCAGCCCCTGACAACCCTGCCTGTACCTCATGCATATGTTCATCACTGCTAGTATCTGTGGGGACACTAACATCAGATGGACCGCAGGAGGATAACGCACCTA
Source organism: Protopterus annectens (assembly GCF_019279795.1). Lineage (NCBI taxonomy): Eukaryota > Metazoa > Chordata > Ceratodontiformes > Protopteridae > Protopterus > Protopterus annectens. The sequence continues at coordinate 1,777,034,650 of NC_056741.1, read as the reverse complement.
CATCACCTGTGAATGCAAAGAAAGACTATACATTACAATAGACACACAGACACATAGACACACAGACACACAGGCACACCATGCATCTGATTTGACAGAAGGCATGCAGCATGCATGTGATACAGCAGACGGCATGCAGCTCAGACATTAATAGTGGTAGTTAGCATACCCCCCTGGGTTGCACACAACAGCAAGCAGGTGTCATATCAGTAGCAGATGGCATGCAGCATGCATGTGATACAGCAGATGGCATGCAGCTCAGACATTAATAGTGGTAGTTAGCATACCTCCCTGGGTTGCACACAACAGCAAGCAGGTATCATATCAGTAGCCATGCAGTTCACACAATCATGGTAGTAAGCATGAATCCCTGTGATACACCATGTGGACCAGCTCAGGTTAACAGTACACATGTCTGAAGTGACCTTGACATGTAATCTGCTGATGTGTGCAGTGACATGCATACATGTCTGACAAAATGGTGTCCTGACACATATAAAGTGTTGTAATGGGTATCACATTGGAGTGTTGTCTGTATGCCCTACAGATAGAATGCACTTTTAGCAAATGTGCATGAGCATTGAAGGGTAGTGTGAGGCATCTACATTGCTATACAGTGTGAAGTACAGACACTGTTCCATTGCATGGCATCATGAGGCATCTATAGTGCTATACAGTGTGTAATACATGTACAGTGCATAGCCATAACTGCGTGCATACACATTGCATAACTGTGGATTGTGACCCACGTCTCTGAGGTGTATACACACCAAACCATGCTGTGTCATGTGACAGGTCACTGGAAGACCTATGGATGACACCCCTGCACAACTACTACAAAGTCTTAGCTGCCTGGCAACCATGTCCAAACATGGCAGACTTGTCAATACACCATGTCCCACATGACATTAATGTACCACACCCACAAGGTGCACGGCTGACAGTGATGTCCTAAACAGCAAGGGAAATGTATGGTATCTGTGGCCTGATGTGGTGTTGATGTCTGTGGAAGCTGTACAGGTGACTACTGTCATGCTGTGATACAGTCGTGATGTTCAACACATCTTATATGGTCGAATTAAGTGACACCTCCACTAGCTGTGCACAGGCGTTTAGGGTGTCCAGTGTACCACATCAACTATATAATCAGTCAACTAAGGCTATAGTTGGACCATGTGTGGACAATGTGCAACAGGGTGTATACACATCACAACTACTGTGTGGCTACATGTCTCTGGCCACCCTCCATGGCCATGTTTGAACATGTGTTGGCCAAATGTTTGTGATGGCCGTCTATCTCACATGTCTGTGTTGTCCCATATGACATACACCCATAGATGTCAGATATGTCACTGTCTACAGGGCTATGCAGACAACGGGTTGTATGTTTGGTATGTGGGGTATGTACTATGGGATAGTGAGACAATATTGCAGCCGGAACACTACATGTCTGGGACATGTCAGATGGCACATCACAATGTGTGCACCCATTGCAAGGGCATATTACACAATGGTGACTCCTGTGGGCTGCCCATATACCAGCTTGCTGTGTGGTACTGTTTGCGTACCACACATGTGTTGTTCCAATGTATAGTGCATATGCCTACATTGAGCACCTCCACCGTTGTATGCACAGCTGTCCACACATCTAGCAATGACAGATACTGTGGTTTCATGTCGGTGTTTCATTCAGTTTGTATATATTGCACATGGGTAGCCAGTGTGAATGATGACAGATGTGACCTGCATATCATGACTGGACCATACATTATGTGTACATGTGTTAACTGGCCACATGGCGTATAGATATATGCATTAACATTCCTGATACTGATAACTGTCTCACCTGCAATGGACTGATGTCTGAGCGGCATGCCAGAGGTACCTGTATAGGGGTGACACAGCAGTTTGAACATTATCCATGACTGTATGACAGCCACAGGGTGCACTGTCCAAGTTAACACATTCGCCTGTACAATAGCATATAGTATGCACATGTGTGCATACACAGGGTAGCATACTATAGTATGCGGCATGTGTGTAAACATACCTTGCATGTGATGTTACATTACGTATTATACAGTGACACATGCAACTAAATGGGATATAATAGTCATATGTGCAGTAGTGACTTACCAGGCAACTCCAGGCTCATTGGTTGGGAGACACCCACCTCCACGATGGCAGCTAGTGTTTGTGGATGCTGTTCTGAGGGTGTCCCCAGGCTGGCCAGTAGCTCCTCGGTGTGTGAGTGGGGGCTGGGTTGGTGGGCCACCACCTTTTCCACCTTGTTCCCTGGCGATTGCATTGGCATGCTGTTTTTCATGTCGTATCAGGTCTGTGCAGTGTCTGCGCACCTGCTGGTAGGTGAGGTTATGGCCACCCACATCATTAACCCTCCTGCGAAGGTCCTGCCACAGGTCGTCACGCTGCTGGGCAAGCTGTGGCACATGGCTGAACAACACCTCCTGGTTCTCATGGAGGTACGGGATGAGGGCATCATCCTCCTGGCGGCTATACGCTGGCAGGCATGAATGAGGCATTATCTGGAAGACATAATGATGGAGACAGGTCACAGTATCACAGAGATGTACAGAGAAACAGCTGCACATACATTTGTATTAAATCTAGTACATCTGAACAGTTATCTTTGCAAATCGTCATGACACTGACATGACTGCCATGTTTGCGTCACACAAATGTAACACCCGTTATGCATTGGATATCATCACCATACATGTGTGTCACCTCATTACATTGTTCATACTCCATGTGAATGCTGTCTTGATGTGGGCATGTCTGTTTGCCTGTACTGGTGTTCTTACCTATCAGCACATGCCTGGATGTGTCCACAGTAATGCTGTTGACCTTGATGCTGTGTATATGTCACATATCAACACAGTGACAATGCACACATACACATGGAAACCTTTACATGCATGTGTTTTGTTATATACATCTACATGGCACTGTACAGCAGTTCAACATCCTGCCACGTATCACCTGTGTTGCACATGTGATAGACATGGGACAATGGCTAGCCGGATGTCATTCGCAGGGATGGTTATCAACAATGGCATGTACGGGCAAGGTTTTCTAGCTGTATCCAACAGCCATTTTGCCACCACGAGGTGCATCAGTGCCACATTACTGATCCAGACAGTTAATAATGCATCTACCATGCAGTCATTGCACCATGTATGACAGAGATGACACGTGCAGCTTTGATGGACAGGGTTGAATGGTATGGCAGGAGTATGTAACATGTATGGCACAGGGATCTGTCCAGCATGTGGCGATCCATGTAGTAGGATAGTGGCTGTCCATGACATATGTCTTTCGGATCAGGATATGTATGTGTAGCATGTCCAACATCACAGTGTAGCACATGTCTTTATGCAAGGTAGCCAGCATGCTGCATAGTGGAGGTGAGGATTGTGAAGGCTAGTATCGCCCATCCACACATGGCTAATACCCCTTAAAGGTGATATGTGATCCGATATTGGTCACCCGAGTGCTGAGTATGCCTGTCCAATGATCTCCATGCTCATGGATTGCACCTTGTCATGACATGGGTGCCTCGTATGACTACCTAATAGGCCTGGAGATGTCACCAACTCAGGGAGGTGAACTGCACAGCACCATCCCTTACACAGTGTCCATAATGTTGACTGCTGCCTAGGTGGTAGTTAATGGGTACAGGGTTATTCACCTAGCGGTGACAATACTATTATCAGCTGTCAGATTGTCCACATATGTTACACACCTCACCCACAAAGCCCATTCTGTATGTTGTCCACAACACTGAGACCGCTATTGCTCCAAGGTCATGTACATTCACATCCTTACATACACAGATGCCTCCCATTTGTCTGTGTGGTATGGGCTACACTGAGGGGGGAGTACACAACATTATCCCTGTTTTACGGTAGCTGCCACTGTTGTGATATGCACATGCCACTCAGACACCTTTTGTAGTGTTGCTTCTGTCAACAGGCCACTGGTAGAACACTCCTGTGACATACAAAGGTACATCTAGTATACTCAGTGTAGCTGGAACATGGTATGGGTGATGATGTCCTATGACCTGTCACAGGTATGCTATGCAGTGTGAAATCATCCGTACTGTCATCTACTTCTGTACTGCTAACATCTACGTTGATAAAGGTTCATAGACTTGCAGACCATACTCAGCAGGGTAATAGTGCAGTGCCTCCAATTATGACTGCCATCTCCACTTGTGGGTTGCAGTGGGTTGATATTATCCAACACCCTATCTGTATTGAATATTCATGCTCAGCATGTTTTCAGAACATGTGAGCACTTCATGAGCTACTAATTACTATAGCACCCATTCCAACTCATGTCTTACAAGTACACTGTCTGTCCTTACATTTCCAGCTTGCTTACAGTATGTTGTACACACATAACTCACATATCTTGTGAGATATGGTTGAATATCCAGGCATGTCCAAGTGTCACGTACCAGTGCTATTGCCTGTCTATATAATGAATATGGCAAACATGTGGCAATAGAGCAATTGTCTCATGTACACAGTCAATGCTCACCTCCCAAAATACGACACTACAGCCTGTGGGAGATGCACATATTTAGCTATGCTGGGGGTAATGCTCTCACCAACCCAGACTGGACCTGACATTCATGTGAGGACGTTTAACATTTGCAACACACCACACTCATCACATAGTCTCACTAGATCTCCACCACCACAGGCCACAAATAGTATGAGTACGACATTTGCAGAACCTCTCCATACTCTGTGTAGGCACCAGAGGCAGTCCCCATTACCAAACACAACAACAATTACTTATAGCCCACAGACTCATGTGTGCCCATCAACTACAGCCAATAGGATGTTATAACATACCCAACACACCGGTCATAGGTGACTCTGTAGGCGGTCACACTGATACACCAAGGATCACTGCAGTGGCTGTACTGTACAGAGGTGCAGGTAACACATGGCTCTACTGTTCACAGATAGGACACTACCCTAGAGAGGTGCCGCCAGTGTAAACACTGTAGTTGGGCTTACACATAGACTTGTCAGACAGCATAGTACCTCACTATGTACCTGTGAGGCTATTACATGTCCTTTGTGCATGGCTAATTGAGTAGCTCTTCCATTTCGATTAGCTATCATGCTGTTACAGTGTCCCGTGACTACAAGCCATATGTATCCTGTTATTGTGCATCGTACATGCCAATAGACGATACCTTTTGTTTGGATGATATAACAGTTGTGCTGTGTAGAATATCTGACATATCTACCTACAATACTGTACATTACACATATTTTACACATTATCCCATAATGCAAAGCATACTTGCACAGCAGGGCCATCTTAGGCATGTTATTGTTGTTATATGCCCATACACATGCCTACTGTGACAGTATATCAACATATACTACCCCCTGCTATGGCACGTACTTGTTGGACATACCCTACCACTGATGGTGGGTGGTGAGGAATTGTTCTGTTTAAAGCCCTCATGTAACATCCCTTGTGGTGTATGTGATGTTTACCTTGTGGCCCACAGCAGGACACACAATTTCTACAAGCGTTGATATGCTCAACAAGACATCACTACAGAATACCTTTTCCCACTTTATGCATTGCGTACACTTTTAATTAATACAAAACAGGCTCTACATACACTAACATACTGAGTGTTCTACATACCTTGTTAGTGTTCTGAATCTTCATAAATATCTCTTACACCTTTAATGTTTACACGGTTTTATGGTATGAGCATACGGTTTGAATCTATGGCATGTCATCCTTATATACGTCAATACCTGTAACATGTGGTTTCCTGCCACCAATTGGTGTTCCTGAGTAAATTATTACATGCACGTCAGCTGTGCAGCTACACCATTCTCCAATTACATGGCAACAGTGGGGTATAATTTAATTCTCCACTTGGGCGTTGCCCTTTTGCCCTACCTTTGGGGAGATGGTCTGTATGTGTTTTGTTGTGAGGAATTGCAACTGATATTTGTAGAGACACGGATATTTTGAATTCATGTCCCCCATGGATTGTGTGTGACGGCTAGAGTATGTGGTTCTACATGTGAGTGTACCTGTCATCTCAACCGTCTGATAAGGGACTATTGCAAACAAATCCTGTAACATTGCCATCTGTTCCATTATACAACAGCTGCGATTTCACGTGGTGCCTTTACAAATGTGTCTCTCACAAGGTATGTTAACGCTTCTGCAGATGTAATTGAGTGAGTGGATGTTTGTGATGTTTTTACAGTCTGTATTGCCATTGTTTTGGGTGTGGGGGAGATGTAGGTGGGTGTACATAGCATATACAGGTTTGTGGGGACTGCATTTCTACATATTCCATATATGTGTGTGTGGGCACCTTCCCTAATTGAAGACCTATCACTTAGTAGACTGAACTATGGTTGTTACGGGCTTATACATTGAGCCATTGTTAATTGGTTTCTATATAGTATGCAGGTGAGGTTGATACTTCTATACCTCTGGAAATACAGCGATATGTAAAGGAATGTTACTAAATGGCAGCTGTCTCGTGTATTTCTGTCACAGATATTTGCACTCATTGCAGTTGTGTTGGTGACTGAGCCTCTTTGGCATGGGTTGCCACCTTTTCAAATGGCCATAGTGGGACATTTGCAGGACACACATCGGTGTTTACAGGCCGACACATACCCATGGTCAGTACACAGGATAGAACATACTTTTATCCTGAATACATACTTATTCTTGTAGCACTTTAGCTACTTATCATGTTTCATGTAACATTTATGTTTTGTAGATACAGGCATAGCTATTTAATGCAACTGTTACATAATATATGGGACATAATTATGTCCTACAATCTCGGACATTTGCCCTTTTTAATATTTTTTGTCAGGACACAACTGCCTCCCTCTTAAAGTGGGACAGGTGGTACCGTATGCCTACGGCCAGCTATGACCACACCTACCGTACTGCTCTACCTCTGAGTTAGCACTAACAGACACACAATGCAAACACACACACACACACACACACACACACACACACATTACAGTCCCACGGAAACGCACACAGCACCCTCAACACACACATACACAGACTACAGCAATCACAAACACAGTTGAACACAGTACCTACGTGGACCGCAACACCGGCAGTGATAACTAAATGTCCCTTAATATCATGATAATATTACATGCGGTTTCAGTGTTGCAGTTTCAGTGTTCCGGTACTGTGTTCTTTCGGTCTTTAAACCTCGTGATTACACGTGCCGGTATGTGACACATTCCATCGTTGGCAGTATCCTATTTATTTCTACCTCCATGGTTGTGTACATGTCGTTTACCTATCTATATATTTGCAGATATAGGTTAATCCATATATATTAACATATATCTCTCTATCTCCCTTTCTATCTCTATTGTATGTATATATATATATATATATATATATATATATATATATATATATATATATATATATATATATTTATCTGAGAGAGAGAGTGAGAGGGAGAATACACCTTTCATTGTGTACATGTCGGTGTATACTGTTGTTTCCTGGACTCCGCACGTTTGTGTTTGAACCTGCGACATTACACACCTGCCGTTGGTACATCTTGGGTAGCTTAGAGTTGGGTGATTGTGTACATGATTGTGTGTTCTACTCCTGGCAGTGATCATTTTACCCTTCAGAGCAGGCACTATTAGTACAGGGGTGAATAATGCTGGTTTCACCTGTTCTGGACATCATTGACCATGAACTGCGCGATATTCAGAGAAGCTTAGCCCTGTTTCGCTCATATCCGTATAGTCATGTTTAAACAACGCTTACCAGCACTAGGCAATGCATATTCCCTCTAACATGTGCTAAACCTGATCTGATGACCTGCATCCACCATCCATTATTCGTGCCTTCGGGATTACGTAACGTCCCTTGCAGGACGTGGTACCGGGAACATGCACGACAGTCAATGCATTTACCACTTGGGCATCTGGGATTTGTACACGTGTTATGGCATTTTGTATGTGGACTGTACTACGGCTGTTACTCCATACTGCAATCAAATGGGTAACTCAGTTAGTTTACATATGGATGAGACCTATTAATGGTATGTCCAAGTGATGTTTAATGGATGTGCCCCAGCATTGGGAGTGTATGTCCCAGTGAGCCACACACTATAATGTGCTACACCTTCACACAACCATAGGTGGAGCATGCTGGGGTGACAGATAACTGTCATGGGTACACCCCATGCTTTGCCACTACATCCATGATTACATTGTATGGATCCCCTCATTAACACACCAGGGAATCCATGCAGAGTGTGTGGGGAACAGTGATTACACACATGGATCCCGCAGTTGGTTCTGCTCCACTGAGGGTCAGTTGGTTACTCGATGTGGTGGCAACAGCAGACACTGTTTGCCTCGATTGATGAATGGCCTCTGACAATCGCGCGTGTACCTACCTAGGAACCTATACATACAGTACCAACATATGCTGATAGGTGCGTGCACTGTTCAGCTGTTGACATTCCTTGTTCCAATAGCTATTGTGTGTGCAATGGTTGAGGGCTGCCTATGTAGGATTCACACAGTAGGCCACCTATACATTACAATTTACAGGTGGTTGTGTGTGTGTGCCATCCATTTTACTGTGTGTGCAGGTGGAGAGGTGTGTCAGTCCATAGAGGCCTACACTGTCAGAGTATGTGCTATACGTTCCCTCTTTGCCAAGGTGTAGGCATATTGGACATGCCTCCATCTGCCTACTGGAGCTGGCACAGGGTGTTCGTGGTCTGAATCCCTCTGTGCCTGTGATGGCCTTGGCAATTGCGGTGGGCTGTGAGGGCCTTCACCATTATGTCCCTGCTGCAGCTGTTTCCACAGGATCATATTATGTAGCATGGCACATACTATGAAGATGTGGGCACATGTGCCTGGAGAGTACTGCAAGGCTCCACCAGATTTGTCCAAGCAATGGAACCGTGATTTCAGCATCCCGAACACACGCTCTATGATGATTCTGGTTTGTGCATGTGCCTCATTATGGCATTCTTCAATGGGTGTGTGTGCATTTCTGATGGGAGTCATCAAGCACAGCTCCAGTGCATAGCCAGCATCCCCCACAAGGTGACCATGTGGGATGTCCCCCCTGACAAATACCTGATACAGCTGTGAGGCATGCCAGATGTGGGAGTCATGGTAGCTTCCAGGGCTGCCAGCACACACATCCATGATAATGCCCTGGGCATTGCACATGAACTGGCAGTTGATGGAGTGGTATCCCTTGCAGTTTATGTAGCGCCTACCATGCTCACTGGGTGGTGACTTGATATGTATGTGCATGCAGTCTATTGCACCCAGTACCTCCAGGTAGTGTGCCATATTGTGGAAGAGACGCATATTGCTGGCCAACTCCTCCTCAGTTCGGGGGAAGTATATATGCTCATTGGCATGTGGTAACATGGCATTCAGAAACTGGTGTAGTACCCTGGATGCTGATGCGATCCCCATTATATCTCCAGTTGGCCTTTGAAAGGTACCTGTGGCTAGTACT
>NC_056741.1:1777000071-1777020071 GCF_019279795.1 Protopterus annectens | reverse complement strand
CTGGTGGCACCATCTCTAGCTATACCACTGGTCAGAGTTAAGAGATTTTATTCTGTACTGGGGATGCTTGATCTGTCAACACCTTCTGACACTGGATCACTGTATCATCATCAAACAATTATGTATTTACTTTGGTGTGTCTTGTACTGTAATAAACTGGTTTGCCTCCTATACTTTAGTTGCCCACATAGGGAGGTTTCAGTTGTTAATTCATCTCATTTTTACACTGTGGAATGTGAAGCCCTGTGGGGTTCAATTTCAGGGGTCATTGCTATTCACCATGTTTAAACTGCAATTTGGGGATCACGTTAGTGGGAGAGATTTGTCCTGCCACTAATATGTAGATGGTAGCTTTAACTTGACTTCTCTTATTCCATACTGGATAATTTGGTGGTCATTCATTTATACTTTACAATAAAGTAGCTGAAGTTGAACATGTCCAAAGCTAAAGTTTTGGCTGTTAGTGCCACAGTGAGTGAATCCTCTCGCTTGCCTCTTCCATCTTTTATTTTTTTAGAACAGACTGGATTTGATATCTATAGTGCAGAATACTTGATAATCAGAACTCGTACATTAATCAGGTTTAAAATGTAATTACATTATATTGTTTTTGTAAGAGGAACATTGCCAGGAACAGGTATTTGAATCAGAGTTCATATATTAATCAGGTTTAAGCTAAAAGGAAGTTGTCTTGTTTCCATAAGAGGAACATTGCCAAGATTAGGTATTTGAATCAGAACTTGTATATTAATCTAGTTTAAGCTGTAATTAAGTATCTTATTTTTTTGTAAGAGGAACATTGCCAGGATTAGGTATTTGATACCTTCAGACTTCTCTGCCATCTGTGGCTTAGAAAACATTTCTAGAGATATTAGTTAAATCACTAAAACAGTTCTGGAAAGAAGTAAATCCACTTACAGGAAGGGATATTCAAAACAGCCCACCAACAACTCCTTTATTCTTTCCCCCTGACTTCCTGTCTGAATACTGCAACCTACCAACCCTCTCAAACACTCACACTGACCTCTATTACCCCAGACTACCTTTATACTTTCCAAAATTTTACTTTAAAGAAGTGAAAATAAAAGACTTAGAACCTTTTCTGCAAAAAATAAAAACTGACAGCCCATTAGGTGAAGATGGCCTCTATTCCTGGTTCATATACCACTGCAGGAACTTCTTCATAACATCTCTGCAGCACATCTTAAATCTCTACCTGGACAAAATATCATGCCAGATATATAAAAATAGCCATTAGCGGCCCAGTCCAAACCAATCACCCCCCAACAAAACTTCCCAGTACAGGACAATATCTATCCTCTCCACTCTAGGCAAACTGCTTGAAGAAAAATTTCTGTGTTTAACCATCTACAACCTCCATTCTCATAAATAATAGAGGTTCAGGAAACAAGGAAAATGTTTAACTCTCTACTATTTTTGCCTATTAAATAATCCCCCCTCCTATTAAAAAAAAACAGTATAGCCAAAGGCAAAGGTGTTCTACTTTCCCAACTTGAATATGGCCTTCCCTTCATAGTCTCAGCATAAAAAATAAACTCCACAAATGTTAAAATAACCAATAAAACTGGAAAATTTATTATCCACTTTCCAAAAAAGGAACATCACTGCAAACACTGAAAACAGCAATATGTTTTCCTGTTTAACAAAGGGTTGACCTTCTCCTAGGATCCCAACTGTTGAAAATCCAATTCAACCATACCTTATCTTTCCTAATTAGACAGCCTGAGAAACCACAACCACTCTGCCCCCATACTACAGCTCTCCAAATCTAAACTCCATTGTAGAGATCAATGCTTCCCTAGACAAGCCACACAACTCTGGGAAAGTAGCCCACAATAAATAAAAAGCACAGATAAAAGACATATCATCTTACCCTAAATTTAAGACTCACTAAAAGGTCCATCTCTTCTCATCAGCCAAATGTCACTGCCTCTCATCCAGGCATATCACCTAACCTGAGCTACATCACTCTTTCTCTTATTAGTTACTCTCTCATTGTCCCTTATATGACATGTTCTACTGCACCAATCTATACTTATCACTCACATGTATATTTTTTTTGCTTAATATAAAATCTCCTTTCATTTTAGCTCACAAAATCTGTCTGAAGTTCTTCACTCCACTCAGCTATCCTATCACTTCCATTAGGAAGTACACAGCTATAATTATCACATGGACACCTCACTTTCTAAATGAGAATTATGACTAGTGTTGTGGTAAGCAAATGTTAAGCACATTAGTCAATTAATAAATATATTTATCTGAATCTAGTCAAATCAGTATGTTAGTGAATTACAAATATAAGATACGATGGTGCAGCAGTAATAGTTACAGTAGTAAATAATTAAAATTAGCACTATAAAGTCTAAAGCACTAAAATGTTATTTTATTGATGTAACAATAATGCTTCTATAAACACATGTGCAATCCATCTTATAGAACATTCATATATAGTGATTTTATTACAGGATGTTAGATTAGTTGTTGCACCACAAATTCAAGTATACATGACTTGTCAGACCCCCCACAGAGGCTATTCAGTATCAACTTCCAGATAGGCTACAAAGGTAAGGCATCGGTGGACCTGGGTATTTACAGATCCATAAGCCTGACCAGCTACATCTGTAAGGCTATTACAGATTTCATTATGGAATTAATAAATGAGGACATAGGTCTAACTACAAATTCTTGATCTGTGCCAGTTCAGATTCGACAAGGGCAGATCCTGCCTGCTTAACCTAATCAACTTCTTTGAGAAGGTTTATGAAGCAATGGACAAGAGCAAATCAATACACACAGCATATTTATATTTCACAAAGGTGTTTGACACTACTCACACTCAGGCATTGTAAATAAACTCTCCCAGCTAAATGTAAATCCAAATGTAACTCATTAGATAGCAAACTGGCTCACAAATAGAAATCAGGGAATTAGGGTGGTCTACTATACCTCTTCTAGAAGACCTGTCAGTAGAGGTGTACTCCAAGGTTTAGTCCTTGGACAACTCCTTTTTGCCATTTACTTCTTTGAGGTCAAAGCAAATGTTAAGGGTTTATGGCTGACCATGTTTTCAGATGATTATAAACTTGGTGATATCATACATCTCTCATGAAGACACCAAGATACTTCAAGAGGGCCTTTCCCAAAGTAATATCTGATGTCAAAATCATGAACTAAAGCTAAATGCCAGAAAATTCATAATTGCATCCATTGGCAAGCATGACATCCCTTGTGACTATAAAATCGATAACAAACCCCTCAAAACCATCCCACAATCAAGGATCTGGAAACTTATGCAGACAGTGAACTGTCCTTTGATCACAATGTATCTGCTATTGTAAGAAAGTTCTCTTTCTTTGCACAGATTATATCTAAAGGTAAGTTGCCCAGGTTCAATGATGTAATCACTGCACTGCACTAGTCTGCTATTGAGCCAATCACTAAATATAATGCCCCTTTTGATATGTACCTTTCCAAACACTTGTCACAACTGGAATGTCTGCAGCATTTTCTCACTAGAGAAATCAAGGGTCTAAAACATAAAAACTATGCAGACTATTTCAACACATTGCTCCTGTTCTCAGTATCATACAGTCTGCTAAGCAATGACCTCTGCCTCGTGTACAGAGTCCCAACCATTGATATCCTGTCAGAACTAACTGAGCACTAGGATAAGAGCTGTGCAAGTACAACGGAAGAGTGAACACCCACAAAAGGGGTCTCAATCTCTTTTCCAGTATAAACAGAAATGTTAAAGGGCTAGGTATGTGCCAGAGAGAATACTGAAACTAAGGATCTATCTTCCACTCCACATAAATCAAATTACTTTTCCTTACTATATTGAAATGTAATTTGGATCACTGAATGGGAAACCACAAATTCACCCTTGGTTTAGCACCCATGTTCCTCATGGATAGAGGCAACTAGTTAATGTCCCAACATATCTTTGTTCTGTCTGCCTCTGGGTTATTCATGCACAAAATATAAGGGCTAAAAACTCACATGGATATGTAAGGCTAGGCTTCTTAAGATGCTCACAAATCAATAGCCTAGCAAGTAGTTATTAATCTATACATTTAAACAAAAGAAAAGTAAACATTTAGATAAAATTATCATGGACATGCACAAACTCACAACTGTTTTTCTAATGTTATATACAGTTGCTGTACTGGATGAATTTGTTACTTTTAAATACTCTGCAAAATGTTTAACTTAGTTTTCTTACACTCACTTGAGTGTCAAGAATTTCAGTTATGCTTTTTCTAAATATTTAGTTCTCAGAAGTATAACCCAAAAAAGTAAAAAAAAAAAAAAAAAAAAGCTCTGCTTTTGTAGATCAACCCTCCACTCCCTGTACACTTTGATAATGCAGTGGAGAAAAGGCGGAAACCACAGAAAGTGCAACATCAGCTCAAAAATCCAACACACTCTGGCAAAGCAATCTACAATATTAAAAATTTGACATGAAGGCTGGCAATCATTCTTGCTCAATGAAATGTAGGAATTCCATTTATTTATTAATGTATTTAACTATTTATTTAGTTAATTTATTTGTTTTTGTTACACACTGAAACTTAAAAATAAATAAATGTGTCTACGGGGGGGGGGGTGGAATACTACACAACTATACCCAGGATCATGAATCATTCCCCATAAATTAACCAGCAGTATGTTAAATTGTTATTGTATCCATAAACAGGTGTCACTATTCACTCTGAGGGAAGGAACGTATTGGCTGTTTCCAACAGAAGAACATTGACCTCCTTTGAGCCAGACAGTTTTATTCAGTAGGGAGCTGAGATAAGTCCGCAAAGAGGGTAGAATATGTTTAGTAATCAAAATATGCCTACCTGAGCACAGGGATAAGAGTTTTGAGTTTCTAGCCTACAAGATTTGATGTCTAAGCAGCCCTACAATATATCACTAAATTTCAGTTTCCCTACATTCATGCTGACAAAGAACTGCAAGTAGGAATCCTTTTAGACAGGCATATTAGAGTTAAGTTTATTTTGTAAACTATATTAATCTGAATAACCTGATTTCCCAGGTATTTGAGGCAACCTATAGGCTGTACACTTGAATATTTTGCATAAGTGTATTAATACAATATAGCTTCTCGACACTGACGAAGTCTGGTACATAGTGGTTAGAATAAAGAGACTACCAGCAATGCTTAAAATCTAGAAAGGAGTGTAGTTAAACCCTAGAAATATGTTTCTTATCACCCATTTTCAAATAGGTTATAACTTTGTGGGACTTAGTAGTGATTGCACTAATATTTATTTAATCTATTAGAAATTTGACTTCATAGCAATGTATGATAGATGCAAGGGCAAATGTGCAATGTGGTAAAATTAAGAACTGCTTTATTATTAATCAATGAAACATCAGTTCACTTCATACTGAGAAACATTTTAGATTTAATAATAGCTAATAATGAAAAAAAAATTGTCAAATCATAACAGCTTCATTTACCTTTTTCTTATTTCTTAATATACAGCAAAATGTATGCTTATTCTTTATCTTTTATTTTTATTTTATCTGGGACATATTATGTACACACAGAAAAAAATAATAAATAAAAAGAAGAAATCAAGTCTGTAGCCAGATAATGAAACCAAAATCTCTTCCCAAGTAGACTCCAGAGAATTTTTACTCAGGTAGCTAGCAAATGTTGGAGGTGTGATGAGGAAGAAGTGGTAATTGGGTACATATCTTCTGAGAGTGAAGTGAGTTGGTGGACTTCAATGATTCCCTACAGGATGCATTGTCTGAGATCCTGGGTGGACAGATTGATGTAATGAGGAAGATGATTTTTCTGAGCTATGACATAGAATCGGAATTGCCTAGGCATGGTAAGGCTTTGCTGTCTCTAATTATGGTGGCTGCCAAAAAAAGCAATTACTACAAAATGGAAATCAAAATCTAAGCCAACTATATTAGAAGTAGTGATTATAGTGACAGAGATAAAACAACTGGAATTGAAGTTGTTAGAAAAAGGTATAAGCAAACTACATAGGAAAAATGGGAATTCTGGGAACAATACATATATGGGGGCATGATGTTTAAAAGAAGGCAGGATTTAAATGAGCCATGCAATGTTTGACTGGTTTTGATAGATTTTAAGTGATGTATAATGTTTGCAATTAGAATTTTGTCAGTGTGGTTTGTTTTCATTTATATAAATGTATGATTGCTTATGTCATAAGTGATGGTTTACTAAAGATGTTTCTTGATTAAAAAAGGAGTAGGAATTTAATAATTTATGTAATGTTGCTTAGATTATATGATATATCAATATATGACATCAATATATGTGAAGCATAACATTTGTTAATTTCAACTTAATACAGTTTGATTTCATATATATATATATATATATATATATATATATATATATATATATATAAGTGTGCCTATGTCACAAGTAATAATTCAATAAAGGTGTTTAAAATAAAATAATTTGGAAATGGGCTAATATAGAAAACTCTGGATATGAAAGCTTAGTATCCTTGCAGCATGGAATAGAGACCAAGTTATGCCAAGGGATATAAGGGTATCCCTGTCCTCAAAAAATGTTGACAAGCTGGGAATTTGTGTCTCTTAAAAAGACTGTAGTGGGTGTGTTGCTAACCATATGTTATTCCTCAGTACAAATATAATTCTGGGAACATATTAGTTATTTTAGACATCACAGTTACCCTATTACTATTTTATATCTCATAGTATGTTCTAGTGAATATGATATCCTATCTATAGAAGAGACATGTTTTGAAAGATAATTGTATATGCAAGTCCTCCCAAACAGATACATATTGTTTTAGATAAGTTTATTTGTTCTTTGAAATGTCATATTTGTCTGCCATAATATTCAAGCATGTACGGTCTTGCAGTCAGAATTGAGTTTAAATAGTTAACTAGTTAGTAACCTTATCAATAATATTTGTGTCTTTCGGCTTTTCTCGGTTAGGGGTTGCCACAGCAGAACTCCGGTCCACTAATGATTGGCAGTAGAGTTTTACATGCTGGCTTGCCAGGCCTAATGCACAACCTTCAATGAAGGAACACCTGTTCACGCATGTCACCACACAGAAGACGCTCTAACTGAGAATCGAAGGGCAACGTCTAACTGTGAGGCGACAACACTGCCGCAGCACCATCAATAATATATAATCGCATATTAGTAATATAGCTTGGTTGTTATAAACAATGTTATATGTATTGACTTTTATCTGTGTTAATCTCTTTTTTCTCAGAACTGAAAGGAATGATTGGATTTATTATAATACTATACAGCTCTTATAAATAGAACCAAATAACTACAAGATCTGCTATATTTTACAGTTTATAAGTTTTATAGCAAGCAAATGACTGTTTATAATCTGAATATTATGTACTTACTAAAACCTTTTAATTTTGTTAAATAAGTTAGACCTTTCATGATAACGTTAGAAGTAGTAGAGTGTTGTTACATACTTAATTGTGGGTAGGTGGTAGTGTTTGATTAGGATTGCTATTCAAACCAGAAGTTTTAAACTCCATTGGGGGGGGCACTGCATGTATAGTAGTTTACAAATTAATTCTCTTTTTTTTGGTGTCTACTATTCTTGATAGAAAGTTTACATTTAACAATCTCAATTATCTTATATCTATGAGTAAGCAGTTCACTAGATATAATAATTTTTCAGTACCATATTATTTAGAAATGTATGAGGGTGTTATATGTAATGCTTATTTATTTTTTCCTATTTCAGTGGAACGGTCAGCTTGAAATGCATGTTAGTTGCTATAAATAGATTAAATAATGATTATAAAAGGGGCAGATTACACACATTTTAAAAATATTTCATTCCCAAATAATCTTTTTACAGGAAACAGATTTAATAAAAGAAGATCTAGACCAACTTAATATTAAACACTATTCTGTATTGACTAGCTCTCATTGTAAACAAAAGAGAAGAGGGATGGCTATTTTGTGGAAAAAATCTTTGCCTCTACCTAAAGTCCTGATTACATTTAGTGATGAAAAAGGCATGTTTTGTTCTGTGACATTAGAGATTCAAAGGCAGCTATGCACTTTTATTAATGTCTGTTGGATACCTTGATTGAGAATACAGTTAAACAGCTGGAGGAACTAATACAAACATCAAAGGGAAACATTGTTTTTGCAGGTGACTTTAATTGCATTATCTGACAAGAATACCAACACTAGCTGTAAAAGGAAGAAAGCTGCCTCAGTCAAGGTTTTTATGGAGTTCACTGACCTATATAATATGAGAGATATGAGTTTTCAGTATCAAACTCACTCTTTACACATTCTCACACAGGCATGGGACACAGTCACAAATAAATAGAGTATATGTTTCAAATGAGATCACTAGTGGAATAAATAGCATTAAAGTAGTCTCTTGCTCACTGTTGGATCATAAAGCAATAACATTTGAAGTTATATTGGATCCTGGTAATAACGTCCCATTGAAAAGTATTCCTGCATATATAACCAGTATATGAAAGACTTTAAGGGGTTCTTTAATTTCAACAAAAGTTTGAATGCATTTATTAATCATACAAGTAACACCTGAGAGATTTTTTTGTACGGGAATCTTTAAAAGCATATGTTTTTGGCAAATTACAAGTTGGTGTGCACAAAAAAAGAAAAAAAAATGAAAGAAATAATTGACAGATTTACAGGAGAAAATAAGTTAAAATTAGATAGTCAAAAAGTAAATAACTTAGAATAAATAGCTTAAATAGTAAATATTTGGAAGTTTTACAACATAAAACTATGATAAATTTAGAAAATATTAAAATAACGAATTATTCCGTAAATCCAAAATCCATGCATAAATTGGCTACTAGAACAAAATGATTGTTAAATCTAACCATATCAAAGAATTAAATCTTCTAGTTGTATAAAAAGGGCACTGAAATAAAAGATAGTCTGGATGTTTTCAGGTCTCATTTTAATAAGATTAATCAACACAAACTAACAATAGATACACAAGATTTAATTAAAACATTTATAAAAATAGAGAATCCAATAAAATATATTTGACAAACCTATATCAATGTCTAAACACAACATTCAAAATAATAAATTAAAACCCAATAAGGCACCTGGAAATGATGTTATAATGCCTGAATTATACAAAATGATGGCTAAGGATGGTCTGAGTATTTTACTTAAGGTATGTTCAATAGTTAAAGGACTTACAAAGGTACCACCATCCTGGAAATGCACCCTAATATCCCAAAATTTAAAACCTGACAAGAACTCGACACAATGTTCTTCATATACGGCACAGTGGTACAGTGGTAGCATTGTCACCTCACAGCAAGAGGTTCTCTGGTTTGATTCTTGGCTGGAGTGCCTTTTGTGTTGAGTCTGCATGTCCTCCCTGCATTCATGTGGGTTTCTTCTGGGTGTTCCAGTTTCCTCCCACGTTATAAAACATGCATCTGGAGCATTTCTTCCCAGGCATCCACTGAAAATTGGCTTTGTTCCAAGTCAGACTTTCCCAGTTTACAAATAATAAATAAATAAAATATAGAACACTTTCATTATTAAATGTAGATTATAAAATATTCATGGTAATCTATGCCTCTAGAATAAATCACTTTCTACCAGTGTTGATAAATAATGATCAGCCTGTGTTTATAATGAACAGGAACACCTATGGTAATATGAAGAGAATAATATCAATAATTGATTATACTAATAATTCAAAAAAATAACTAAATTTGGTTAGTCTGGATATCAATAGTGCACTTGATTTTGTTCATTGGGAGTACTTATTATTAGTACTGAAGGAATGTAATTTTTTAAACAATCTATTACAGATAAGTCCAGTAAATAGAGGTAGATACTCCAAGACAATCGAAGCCAACCAGGAACTTAATGCAAGAAGTAAAATCAATGTATCCTTTATTGCTGAAAAACAGTAAGCGCTTTCGCGTTGCTCAGAACGCTTCTTCAGACTTCAATAAAAACAACAATACTAACACTGTTTTTATATATAAGGGTAGACAATCAAACATATGTTATTCAAAAGATCCAATAGAAACAGCAGGAATAGTCATATGAAGAGCATTTGTTAATTAATTCATGCATCACATGGCTTAAGGAATAAATATACATAGATTCATTACAAAGGCTCAGTGAAAAATACTTGGCATATGAGTATTATAAATTTAAAATCAATAAAAAACTTTGTAAAAAGAAATTCAAAAAATTCCTTAATGGATACTATGAATTTATATATAAACAGTGTATATTTTAAAAATGTATATATTTTAAAATAGAACAGAAAAGCAACAATGGAGGGGGGGAATGAGTGTATAAAGGGAAAATCAATAATAAATTCAATAATACTAGCTAAAAGTATAATTAAAAACATATATATGTCTATATGTGTGTATTAATGTCTATAAGGCCTATCTGCTAAGAAGGGTCTCAGAGACAATTTATCATTGAGCCCATGTCCTTTATCCGCTCTGAGCTTAATGATCCATTTCATCTCTTCTTGCTCTATTTTGTTACTGATATTACCTAGTCTTTCAGTTATCTGTTGACGTCCTATAACCATGAAATTAAAAGTATGTGTAGATCCATTCTGCAGCACGTGTCTTGCCAAGGCATTGACCTCATTCTCTCTATGTATCGCATAAATGTGTTCTCTGATTCTCTCTCTCAGAGTTCTATTTGTTTTGCCAACATAGAAACTCTGGTATTTCTTACACACCGCTAGATATATAACATTCCTAGACTTACAATCTGCATAGTCATTGAATTCATATCTAATGTTATTGTCAGGGTGTATAAACACATTGGAATTCATAATAAAATTACATTGATTGCAGCTCCTACAAGCATAAGTGCCCTTTCTTTGTGAATTAATCTTAATGTTCCTCTTATTTTCATAACACAAATGACGTTTAAGAGACTTAGTATTCTTATAGCTAATAGCAGGTCTATCACCCACTAACCCCTTGATATTATCATCTAAAAGCAAAATGTTCCAGTTCTTATTTAATATATTTACAATAGAACTGTTAGTGTTAGTGTAGGGAATCAATAACCTCTTTCTCCTATCTCTAGATCTAAATGAATGTTTATATGCTTTATTGCAATTCTTAATAACAGATGGTACAGTACGCTCATTTCTTGTGTGTTGTATATCTAATAAATCCTTGTTTAAATACCCTCTTTCTATAAATTCATGGTGCATAGTATCAATTGCTTGTGATAAAACATCATCCTCACTTATAATACGTGAAAAACGTGTCAATTGATTCTTCACTATAATCTTGTGGATATGTGGTGGGTGCATACTGGTCCTATGCAAAATAGCATTGCGTCTACAGGGTTTTCTATATATATCAGATGTTAAAAGGCCTCTGTCTAACCGTAGTGTAACATCTAGAAAATCTATTTGAGTGGGTGAGGTTGTACCAGTAAAACCCAGGAAGGTGGTAGTGCCATTGATGTATGTCATAAAATCATTAAGGGTGTCTGTGTCTCCTTCCCAAATGAAAAAAATGTCATCTACAAAACGTCTATAGTATGTTATACATTTCGAGAAACTCATATGTTCTAATATGTAGGTGACCTCCCAATATGCCATCACAAGGTTGGCATATGAGTTGGCGCAAGATGTTCCCATCGCAAACACCTCTAATTTGCAGAAAATAATCATCTTTAAAGAGAAATACATTATTGTTCAGGACAATATCAAGTAGCATAGTAACTTTTATAACATCAGAATTATTCATCCCTTTTCTCATCAAAAACAACCTCAAATAATCTAATCCTACATCATTTGGTATACAAGTGAAAAGGGAGGCCACATCTAAAGTTGCAAGTGTAGCAGGTTGTATGCTTCCAATATTACCATTGTGGACTGACAAAGTCTCAAGAAGTTGCTGGGTATCTCGCAAAACAGAGCCAGTAGAATCTACAATAGGTCTAAGTGTTTTCTCTAAGAAAATAGAGATAGTTTCAGTTATCCACCCACGTCCTGACACTATGGGTCTGAGTGGGGGGTTAGTTATGGTCTTATGTATCTTTGGCAGACCTCTAATAACAGGTACTACTGGATCTTCAATCAAAAAGTACTTATACAAATGTTCATCAATAACTCCACACATGAGCATATCATATAGATCAGCATGCACTGAACTGATTAGCTTATTCAAACTTGCTTTATCTAATTTTTTATATGTAGATTCATCAGATAACATTGCATTCATAGTATCATTGTAGAAAATACTATCTAATAACACTATGGCACCACCTTTATCCGCTGGTCTTATTGTAATACTATCATTACGCTGTAACTCAAACAAAGCTTCTCTCTCTCCTTTAGATAAATTATAAAAATTAGGTCTCTTATCATTACTTTCAAAATATGTTAATAAATCATTAGTACAGGCCTTCTCAAAAGTTTCTAACAAAGGATGCATATTTGGAATGAACACAGAGGGTTTCCTAAATACATTAAATTCAGCATTATCAACAGTGTCATTCTTGAAAAGCATCCCTAATGCTACATTCCTAGTGAAACATTTAATATCTACTATAAATTCACTAACATCCACATCCTGCGAAGGGATGAAGGATAAACCTTTATTTAGTAACTTACTTTCAAATTCTGTCAACATGTGCTTAGAAAGGTTTACCACTAAGTCCGTGTTATTGGTCTCAGGGTCTTCCTCTGAAACTCTAGAGGTCCTCCTGAATTCTTTCTCTTCCTTGAGGACTGGTGTGGACTCCATGACTGTCTCTGCTCCATACTCATATGCCAAGTATTTTTCACTGAGTCTTTGTAATGAATCTATCCCCGGGATTCATGAACCTTGCACCAGGCGCCCGCATAGCGTTGGCGTTATAAAGCCAAATATGGCCACCGAGCGATTCAGGTATGAAGCAATCCCACGTGCACTACCGGCATGCGCCGGACCTGCGCCGCCCCCGGCGTAGGTATGCTAATCACACTGTGTGCGGTATTGCACCATGCAAATGAAGGCAAATAGCGATTCACGAAGTTGGGCAGGCGTAGCGTAAGGGCACGGCAATGTAAACCAAAAAAAAAACGGTTTACATTTAGCCAAACATGACCAAGGAGTAATGGAAGGCTGTCAACGTCAGGTATCATACAGGTGCAATATGCCAATGGCGAAAGGCACCGAGAATGTCCAAAGAAAACATGCCCAAACTGTAAATAATGACATAATTGTTATGTACGCAGAAACCACAGCAGAACCCCCGGATATGTGCACAGAAGGTGCAAAACAATTAAATAATATGAGAATGTCCTAAAGGAGCAGTATAATACACATCAGATGCACAGCCACCACACACCATAGTATGTATGGAAAGCCTCAACCCCAGCGCAAGGGTTGTCAAGGAGTGGCGGCAGTGTTCGGCGCCGTAACCATGTATTAGCAGTCAATGCCATGCAAATGAGGCAGATAATAGTGAATCGCAAAACCGGCGGCGGTGTAAGGATGGAGCAAACGGCGCAGCGGTAGTACACCGAGGAGTGGCCTACACGGGATACATGTAAATCGCAGAGGGGTGTGCCACTGTAGGAGGAAGCACATTGGAGGCCAGCAAACATGGGCTGTACAATGCACATCACAGCAGCAGGATAGGCGTGTGAGGAAATAGATGCGCTGAGAGTACATAATGCCCGCATAGATGCATGTGCATGAGGATGACTACGTTCCCCAACCCAGTCATGTGACGGCCTCCCTGTCAACAACCACGGATATAGGAAGGTAACGCGGAGAATATGAGGAAATGCGGAAGCAGTGTAATTGGAGCCGTAATGAGCAATCAACACCAATCAATCCAGGAAGGTCAAACGGCGGCAGCTGACAACTCTGCATGCAGACTCCTGCAAAACGGGAAAGGGGAGGCATAGGAATGCAAAGATAGTAGTGGCTGTAGTAGAAATGCAAAGAGCAAAGAACCGAAATAGCACAGCCAAGTACAGAGGTAGCATAACGGCGGCGGCAGACAAAATGCATCATATGCCATGTGCCTGCAGGATGCACTGCAGGCAATAGTAGGTGCAATGCAGAAACAGTAATGTAAGATGCAAAGCTAAGCCAATGCAGGCAACTGTAATGTAACACTACAGGCAATACCGTTGCAGTTGCAACGGTAAAACACCGAAGATAATCCACAGATACGGCTGCACAGACACACCCAATGACATCACCGGGTATACAGCACAACAGTATAAAGTGTGAATGCACACAACACACAGCGATTTCCCAAACGCCGCACCGTAGGGTGTAAACACACGGGAAACTTTTAATATGTATATGTTGGGTGCCGCCATGGCCGTGATGCATAGGTATGTGTCAGAGACAGACGGAGTTGCGGAGGAGGGTGCCGACAACTACCGTAGGCCTCATAGGAGAAGGAGAGTGTTCAGACCAAGGGTGACCTACCAGGGGCTGCAAGACCTGGAGATAGTAGAGCGCTACAGGGTGGACAGGGACACGTTACAGCAAATAGTGGAGCTGTGCCGGCCACGCCTGAGAACAAGAGACAACAGAGGTGAGCCCATCCCAGTGGACACAAAGGTATGTGTGAGCTTGCGAATACTGGCTACAGGTACCTTTCAAAGGCCAACCAGGGATATAATGGGTATCTCACAGGCATCAGCATCCAGGGTACTACACCAGTTCCTGGATGCCATGTTACATGCCCATGAGTATATAAACTTCCCCAGATCTCAGGAGGAGTTGGCTAGCAATATGCCACTTCCACCGTGTGGCACAATACCGGAGGTACTGGGTGCGATAGACTGTACGCACATAGAAATCAAGTCACCGCCCGGGGAGCAGGGTAGACGCTACATAAACCGCAAGGGATACCCCTCCATCAATTGCCAGGTCGTGTGCAATGCACAGGGCATTATCATGGATGTGTGTGCTGGCAGCCCTGGAAGCTACCACGACTCCCATATCTGGCATGCCTCACAGCTGTATCAGGTATTCGCCAGGGGGGACATCACACAAGGTCACCTTGTGGGGGATGCTGGCTATGCACTGGAGCCGTGGATGATGACACCCATCAGAAATGCACACACACACACATGCAAGAATGCCATAATGAGGCACACGCACAAACCAGAATAATCATAGAGCGTGTGTTTGGGATGTTGAAATCACGGTTCCGGTGCTTGGTACTACACCAGTTCCTGGATGCCATGTTACGACATGCCCATGAGTATATAAACTTCCCCAGATCTCAGGAGGAGTTGGCTAGCAATATGCGTCACTTCCACCGTGTGGCACAATACCCGGAGGTACTGGGTGCGATAGACTGTACGCACATAGAAATCAAGTCACCGCCCGGGGAGCAGGGTAGACGCTACATAAACCGCAAGGGATACCCCTCCATCAATTGCCAGGTCGTGTGCAATGCGCAGGGCATTATCATGGATGTGTGTGCTGGCAGCCCTGGAAGCTACCACGACTCCCATATCTGGCATGCCTCACAGCTGTATCAGGTATTCGCCAGGGGGGACATCACACAAGGTCACCTTGTGGGGGATGCTGGCTATGCACTGGAGCCGTGGATGATGACACCCATCAGAAATGCACACACACACACATGCAAGAATGCCATAATGAGGCACACGCACAAACCAGAATAATCATAGAGCGTGTGTTTGGGATGTTGAAATCACGGTTCCGGTGCTTGGATACATCCGGTGGAGCCTTGCAGTACTCTCCAGGCACATGTGCCCACATATTCATAGTATGTTGTATGCTACACAATATGATTCTGTGGAAACAGCTGCTGCAGGGACATAATGGTCTAGGGCCACCAAGCCCGCCACAACTGCCAAGGCAAGCACAGGGCATTCAGTGCCATGAACACACTGTGCCAGCCCCAGTAGGTACTCTGTGGCGTTCCCAATATGCCTACGCCCTGGCTAAGAGGGAACGATAGCACATACTTTGACAGCGTAGGCCCCATGGACTGACACCTCCTTACCTGCACACACAGTGAAATGGACGCCACACAAACATGTCCGCCGTAATGTACCGTATGGGCGGACCTATGTGACTCCAACAAAGGCACCACCCTAACACTGCACACCCAATAGCCAGCAGAGCATGGAACGCCAACACCTCAACCGACGCCGGTCCTACAGCAGACGGCGAGCGTATGCTGCCACTGTCGCCGCAAGTCGACTACATATGTACTTATGTGCATACACAGATATGGAAATAGATATCAGTACACACGTAGAAATATATGTACACATACACAGATATAAAGTACAACAGGTTAATATGGAACCCAGGGATGCAAGTTTACAGATAAGTAAGACGCGAAATCCACACATAGTAAATATAGTGAACGACAACCCGATCATCTGGGAGGGTGGGCAGAGCAGGGAAAGCCAGCCATGGAAATGTCAACCTGCATCAATACATATCCGCGGGTCGGGATGATCGCCAGGCCACGGTATAGTAACGGATATGCGTGTCATATCCATAGGATATGAGTGCGGAGGTACACCGCCGCCGGCGATGCGGCCAACGTAGGTACTGTGTGCAACCGTCGGTGTGAAAGCGGCAATCATACCTGTCAAGTGTACATCATTATGAGGAACGTACCTCATTTGGGGTCTAAAACAGTTCATGTTCCTCGCAGTTCCTCAAAGTTCCACATTGAAATAGTCAGTCACACATTCATTGTTAGGAATGTATTTAAATGAAATCCTGGTAAATAGAAATTAATCATAGTAATTCATTAAAGGTTCTTCTTTGTAAGTAAATCAGCATATTTTAACCATCCTATGACCTTCGTAGCTGAAGTTGTTAGTAAGCCATTGGTATGTGTTCCACAGTTTGCCCATCTGTTCCACATTATGAATGTGTGTGTTCCTCATTTTGGAAATGGAAGGTTGAGAGCTATGGCGGCAATATGTGTATGTGTGAGGTGAGGTTGTCGTGTGTTCCGCTGTGTGTGTGTAATGTGCATGCCACTGTAAAATGTGTATGTAGGTGACATGTCACAGGCGGAGTGTAATAACATGCGTAGGCATACAGTACAGGAACCATAGGTGTATGTACAGCAGTACCCACAAAGTAGTACTGACATCTCCTCAGTGGCTAGGCGTGGCGACGTAAAACGATGCAAAGCGGAAATGTCCCAGAATGTACCACAGGACTATAGCCAACAGGAGATGCAAAGGACGCATGTACAAACCATGACCGTATGTATGGCGGCCATATGGTAGACTCAACACGATAGGTCGGCAACGTTACACAGCATCAGGCATGTACGGCGAAAATATGAATGTGCTATCCCGGCACCGATCGTGGACACTTACGGTCCCGTAAATACCGCTGTGTGTTCCACGACCGTTAAGTAAGCAAGCGCCACACGAATAGGAGGCTACCGGTAGCATACAGGCCGTCCCAAGTGCAGGACCACAATCACCGTAACTATCAGTGACAAAATGCCAATGGATAGTAGGCACGGACGAACATCCGCAGATATATAACCAATGTGAAGGAGGAATACGTGCAGGAAGCACACATGCAGGCGATACCGACACCACACGACATCAACAAAACAAACATTCCCAGAACAACAGACAGGTAACCTGCAGCTCCCCAAGCAGGGATGGAGCACACACACAAGCATATCTTGTATGTATAAATGCAAGACCCACACCCCGTACCCGTCACCCACATCCGCAGATATACCCCATCGCACATATCAAAGGGATAACAGCCAAAACCGTAGCAGAATCATACAGGCAGTCAATGACAGCGGCATACCCGCAACAAGCTGCGTGGGTAACACTAGCAGCAGCCGATGCATCCGTGCATCCGTTGTGTACAGGAATATAACAGCTATGTTACACATCTGAATGCACAACGCCATTGACAGACGCCGCCAGGACACGGACACCCACATGTCAAACAGAATACCATACCCAACACACACAATCCACGGCTAACACCACAGCGTAATGTACCTGACACCACACATAGCGTATGCAGTCACACAAACATGATACAATACATAGCATCCCCATGAAGGTAGTGCAAATAACCAACGGCCACACGAGGAATGAACCATGGCCTAGTTTCGCGGGTAACGTACGAATGGAGGAGGATCACCAGTGATATGCGCATAACTACACACCGAGGAACAGCTATTGGCGTGATGAACCCACATGCCTCAGGTGACGACGAATAAAAGGAAGACTCCCTGGATATTCAAACCGTATGTTCATACCGAACACAAACTGTATTGAAAACAAGGAGTTAGAGGAGAATATTGACGAATACAGAAGCAAAGGCCGGAAAGGTAAGTCGAACCCACGAGATGTACTGGTGTGTAACGATGACGTATGACTAATCTGCACTGTATGTGAACGATGTGTGTAAGTAAAGATACCTGTCCATCAGGCAGAGAGTGGTGAAAGGTGGTTATGTAATGCTAAGCCGCGGAGCATACCAACGACTGTGGACAACGTGTGCACAGCAGTGGGACAACATGTACACGGCCGTGATAACCCAAGGTTCGCCATAGGGATTCCAAACACAGAACAATGCCAAGACCCACGCTGATGCTGTCTGTGGATATCGAACAATGAAGTGCCACAGCAGGGGATAGGACATGTATGTATAGTGTCACAGCACACATGTGCATGGGCATATACCGTCGATGTCATACGGAATGTGCGCACGACGTGCACGTATCCCTCGCAGTAGGGGTGACTATGTCAATTATGTGTAATGCAAAGCTGTCATGATGGATATGTTCAGAAATCATAGACAGTATCACAGGCATAGCATGCATGATGGAGGGATGGCCTAATGTTATGTACATAAACAGGATATGTATGGCCTGCACATATGGGACAGAGTAGTAGCAGAATAGGTACCCGAAATGGAGGGAACAGCAAGTAACCATGTCCAAATGTTCCGTAGCAGGTGCAATGTGTGCAACAATGATGTCCGGCAGGGCCATGTGTAAACACATGTGCAATGTACACAGTAGTGTCACCCCCCCCCATGGTAGTGTCCACTGAACGGCAGAGGTGGATGTCAACTGTATGTCTATACAGTACTTCCGCTGTGGTGGTACCATGGGTCTGTGTCACCCTACCAGCAAGGGAGCTATCACATGACTAGTGACACAGTGTGTCCCTGTGGGATGTGCACAGGACCTATGTCCCACAGCACGGTGTGTGTCCAGTCTGTGGAGGTCACACAGACACCCAGGCTGAGCAATGTGGCATGTGTGCACACATGCAGGAGTGCTCCTCCCACCCTGCCCACTGCAAACGCCATGTAGGAGTACTACATGCATCAGTAATGCGGAGAACATGGCCCATGGCAGAGTAGATGACACCCCTGTGTTAGTGGTATGCAGGTGAGTACAGATGTGTTTCATGACTGTCATTTGCATATGTAAACTGTCTGAGCCGGGTAGACATCACGGCATGACTATACTGAGACATGTAAAGTTGTATCCATTGTGTAAGGTACACCACCTATGTGTTATTGTAACACTGCCTGCGTGTACATGTGTGCATGGCATAGGTACAAGGGCACCCAATGTACCAGCTAGACATACGGTTCAGAAATGCGTGGCCCTGCACATGTGTACCCACGCCATAGTGGTATATGGCAACCACAGCACCATGTGGGGCATGTGTGTGTACAGCAACCATGTACAATGTGATATGCATGTATAGGGACAGTATCCATGTGATACACACTGCATGACTGTCACTATGCAAAGGTGATGTGTATGCACTATGTGTGATGTAACTGATGCAATGATATCTACATGATATATCTGCCACACTGACACCTGTATGGTTGTTAGCAATATGAGTAGGATGAGCTAGAATGCTGCCAGGTATGTAGATGTGGTATATGTAGGCATGGACAATACTCTGTGACAGCATGTAGTGTATGTA
>NC_056741.1:1776928156-1776999571 GCF_019279795.1 Protopterus annectens | reverse complement strand
AGTGCAGTGGTACCCACAGGCATGTCTGGCAACATTAGCATAGCAAAGGTACCCAAACCCCGCATGGACCCCTACATAGGTACATAGGCGCACATGTACATAACAGGGTATGTGCCCTACGACATGTGTGGACCTAGCATGACTGTGTGTGGCTGCTAACACCCCTCAGGATGGGGATGCCACATCCATCAGTCCCCAGTCCCTCGTCCAGCACTGACACACAGATGATGCCTGGCGCATAACTATATTCACACATCCACACGTCATTATTACTCCTGGACGAAGGCAGTCAGGGCCTTTCCTTCACATGGGCTAGCACTCCTCTATGTGTTGTAGGGGGTCTCCGTCCATTGACCCTGTTCCCCCAGCACGTCCCACTCATCTTTGTGGTGATATGTCTGACAGTCGCTTCTGTGCCCGTGTTTGCCTGGAGCCTAGGAAGTGGAATATGCCCATGTCACCCAGGTCAGACATGGCCGTGTATGCCAGGCAAAGATCACCACAGAGCAGATGTGCTGGGAAGGTTTACAGCCGGAGTCCCCTTGGTCGTGCAGCTTGTGACGCATGTCCTAGCACCGTCATCCCCGCCTTGTGTAACGTTTGCGGTCCTTCCGAGTGCTGCAGGCGTCAGGTTAGCTACAGGCCAGATGTGCCATTGTACGCAGTCATTGCTCTGGTGTGTGATGTGTACAGGGGTACAATGAACAACCCTGATGTGGATGCGATTCCTTCCAGGCCAGGAGGCCACAGTGGAATGTCTTCACACCCACATTGCCATTGTGTGTGTTGACAGAGGTTACCGACAGGTGTGGTAGCCATTTCCATGAACATGTCCACCATCTTGAATGGCTTACCACCTACATGTGACATTGGGCCGAACATGTCCTTCACACTGGGTAGGTCTGCACCTTCTCTAGCATGTAGTAGCAGGCCATGGCTCTGGCACCAGTTATCCATGTCTATGACACCCTAGGTGGATGTCCATATCACATGGGGTGTTGGGTATGGTGGCCGGTGTGTAGTCATCTGCATACCTTGTCTGCCACAATCCCCTATGATTGCATGCACATTGGAAGGTCGAATGCCGTATGGCAGGGGGCCCAGGACTGAGCCCTGTGGGCCTCCACTGGAGACCAGATATGAGTGTGACAAGGCACCAGGACCACCAACCCTGTGTGGTGTGACCTCCAACCTTTCTGAGAAGCATCGGGTGCCATATGTCCCCACATGTATGCTGGCGAGCCTTTCCATGGGTCCCATGTGGAGTGTGCTCTGAATGCTCCCACCAGGACATGGTACTGTGTGCAAACCCACGTATCCCCATCAATGACCTTGGTGACCACTCCAGACAGGACGAGCAGGTTCAGGAGGCAGGATCCGCCCTTGACTATGTTGTTGTGGGTATGTTCCGGTATTGGCTGTACACCGCTGTCTGTATCCATGGCCTCCTGTATGGACCTCCCCACAGCTTTGCAGACAAGGCTTGTCAAGCCGATAGGGTGTGGCTGTCTACAGTCCATAAGAGCACTACCCTGGCATAGTGGGACCACAGATGCCATATGCCATCCATCGGGGACATAGCCCATAGTAAGGCTAACATGACACAGTGGCCGCATGTGTGGGCTGAGGGCCTCAATGAGGATGGGTAGCACACAGCCAGGGACACCATCGGTGCCCATTGGTGCTGTGTCAACCGCCATAGAGATATGGGATCACTCCAGGCCATATGAGATGTTTCGGAGGCTACACTCTGGTGGGATGGATATGTCCCCTCTTGGGGGGGGGGGTGGATGTATGCTTGGAACATGTCCGCTGGTTTGCAGACAATGTCTGTGGGTGCAGTGACCGTTGTACCATTCTGGACCATTTCCAGCCAAGTCTGTGTGCCATGTCCTTACCACAGTTAGGGGAGGCCCTATGGTTGTCTCATGTGCCCTCTGCAGTACCACTCCCACAAGCGGCCATGGATGATTGTATGTGTGGCCGTATGGTGACACCGGGATGAATGGGAGATGGTTTCCCTGGTACTGACATTGCTCTGTCATGTATTAGCTCCAACTGTTGATGTACAGCTTGTCAGTGGCTGGGGTCCACCACACCATGTGCCTACCTGTGGTGGACAAGGTCCTGATCTTATCATGTTTGCCTGTTGCAGACATGCATGTGGGTGCTCAGAGAAGGCATTCGTTAGGCGGTTGGCAGTCTGGCCTGTGTTCAACACTGGCATGGAGGACTTGTAGGGTACCACACCGGTCGTATGATGTGTGTGGTTTGTTGTGGAGAGGTCATCACTTAGGTCCCCCATGCCGGTGTTGGGTGCAGGATGTGGATGACCAGTGGATCCACTATATGGTCTGGCATCACCATTGAGGGCTGTACATCCTGTGTGGGACATATCCTCACCATGTGTGATGGGCAGAACTGTCAGACATCCCCCCTAGTGTGTATGGTGCATGGCTGTTTAACAGTGGCCAGGTGTGAGAACACCTGGGACTGGTGGCGTAGTGTGTTGTGCCATGGGTAATGTTCCCAGTCTATGTATGGGTGGTTCATGTCACCCAATACGGTGCTGTTGTGAGAGCATGCACACTCACCAGTGTCCTCAGGACGTCTGTGCAGGTATCCTGTGTTTGGGAGGGTTGTCTGTAGCATGCAACGAACTGTAGGCCAGTTCTACACATGGTTAATTGCACCTAGATATTCCCGCTGCAGCGGCCATGTCTGTGGCATGGCGGGTTGCTGTTGTGTGGCTGGACACACACGACGGTCCACATTCCGCCACCCATGCCATCGCAGCATGTGTATGCATGTCTGCTCTGTGCTGAGTGTAAGTGTCTGAGCATGCCCAGTAGGCAGCTGTGTAGATAGACACACAGCACAGTGCACACCGCCCGACTGCAGTTATACCCCGGGTGCATGCCTGTATCCCCTTCGCAACGGCCACGTCTGTGGCATGGCCAGGTTGCTGTTGTGTGGCTGGACACACATGACGGTCCACATTCCGCCACCCATGCCGTCGCACCATGTGTATGCATGTCTGCTCTGTGCCGAGTCTAAGTGTCTGAGCATGCCCAGTAGGCAGTGATGTACTGATCAGTAGTTACTTGGTATTCCGACTGCAGCACTAGCGTGTTACTGCACGGCGACCTTGGGATGGTAACAGGCTGCGTGATTGCGCACTCTGACATAATTCGATCGGTGCATTGCCTCTGCAAATGATACCACCCACGTAGGGGTATGCCTCCTGACAGCGCTCTGCTCAGTAAACTCGGTAGCGCGTTCTGTAAATGCTTCATACTGTAGTGTGTTCATGTAGATAGGCGTAGGTTCGTCTCCCGTCCCTTCCGTGTGTGTGTGTGTGTGTGTGTGTGTGTGTGTGTGTGTGTGTGTGTGTGTGTTTCCAGCTGTCTCTGCGAATGAACATGCTTTTAGATGCTTCGCAACACATACCTTGGCTATTGCCAACTATTGTCTTGCGGGTGATGTCACCAGCCTACAAGTATGCCTCTGACAGCGCTCTGCTCAGTAAACTCGGTAGCACGTTCTGTAAATGCTTCATACTGTAGTGAGTTCATGTAGATAGGCGTAGGTTCGTCTCCCGTCCCTTCCGTGTGTGTGTGTGTGTGTTTCCAGCTGCCTCTGCGAATGAACATGCTTTTAGACGCTTTGCAACACATACCTTGGCTATTGCCAACTATTGTCTTGCGGGTGATGTCACCAGCCTACAAGTATGCCTCTGACAGCACTCTGCTCAGTAAACTCGGTAGCGCGTTCTGTAAATGCTTCATAGTGTGCTGAGTTCAGGTAGATAGGCATAGGTTCGTCTCCCGTCCCTTCCGTGTGTGTGTGTGTGTGTGTGTGTTTCCAGCTGCCTCTGCGAATGAACATGCTTTTAGACGCTTCGCAACACATACCTTGGCTATTGCCAGCTATTGTCTTGCGGGTGATGTCACCAGCCTACAAGTATGCCTCTGACAGCACTCTGCTTAGTAAACTCGGTAGCGCGTTCTGTAAATGCTTCATACTGTGGTGAGTTCAGATAGATAGGCGTAGGTTCGTCTCCCGTCCCTTCTGTGTGTGTGTGTGTGTGTTTTCATTGCTTTCACAACTCCTTCGGAAAAAGCAAATTCTTAAACTGTTCACAATCAACAATGTGAGATATAAGAACTCGTTAAGACTCACAGTGTTGATTGTGAACATTTTTTGAATTTGCTTTTTTCTGCAGAAGGTGTGGAAACAACGAAAACGTTGCATGTTTTAATAAACTGTTTAAATGTTAAGAAGACTTGTGTTGTGTCGAACTACGGGGACTATTCTTGCCGCAGGTTGCTGGTATGTTTGTTTTACATAGTACAATATCATGTAATACGTGTGTTCATAGGATGCTTTCTGAGATGTTGACATGTGTGTGTTTCGTTAGCAGTGCGTCTGTGCCTTCTATGCTGTGGCTACATGTTCATTGTTCGCGTAGAAAGTGACAAATGGAAGTGTAAGGGTGGATATTTAAAGCCTGGATGCTTCCATGTTATGTGTAAGTCTCACGGGGCCTACGGGTGATAGCGCATACATGTCTATGAAGAACCTTTGGATACCATATGCGACCTGTCGTGCACGAAATGTTTAAGTTGACTGTTCCATCTACCTATGTGTGATATGGTTTGTGGCCATAGGGTGCCAGCAAGTCTTTCCTGTTCATTGGGTGTTTGCCATGGTCAATTGACATCAATCCTATTAATTCACTGAAGGATGTCTTTCATTGGTGGGAACGCCATAGTTTGACCATCGTATGTCTTTCCCAGCCGACGTTGATATTGTGCCATTGGTATGTTTACACAGGTCACCCATCTGTTCCACTGTATGGAAGCGTGTGATCCCCATTTATGTGCTGGCAGATTGAGTGCTGTATGCGCGGTATCTGCCCAGCGGTCTGGCTTTGTATGGGGAGTGTCTACTGTAGTCCCTATCTGTATTTCCTGGGTTATGCCTTGCAACAGCTGTGGGATTCCCCCAAGTTTGCAGCTATGGGTGCCATCTTGGCCGGACGTTTGTCCATCCATGGGAACTGCCTACTGGACACTAGTATAGGGCTGTACACATTTCACAGCTGCATTCTGCATTTCCGGTGGATGATCGGCATTATTAGTGCGGAGTAACGCATATGCCATGGCCACGTCCCGCACATGGGGCGGGACAACGGATCATCTGCCAATCCACACCGAGACCCATTTTTGCATACCCACGATCCCATGTCTGCAACCCTCGACAGTACCCATTGCACACCCGTCATGTGTGTGGAAATGGGATGTGAACGCACGTG
The DNA here is from genome assembly GCF_019279795.1 of Protopterus annectens. Taxonomy (NCBI): domain Eukaryota; kingdom Metazoa; phylum Chordata; order Ceratodontiformes; family Protopteridae; genus Protopterus; species Protopterus annectens. The sequence goes on along the minus strand of NC_056741.1, from coordinate 1,776,994,254 downwards.
TATGGACGCAGCAACCTGGGGAGTCCTATTCATATGTCCTGCATTTCATGGACGGTTGTCATCACCCTTGAAGACGCTTGTGGTGCATATATCTACCTGTGCCGTAGTCACGGCTGTCACTTCTTCTGGGTCACACGATCGCAGCCTGTTGCCAACACTTAAGGAGGAATTTTTGGGTCCTGCAATGGACACCGATGTGCATATGTAAAGTGTAGAACATGTTGGACTGTGTCCATTCGGCCAGTGGGTTTGACTGCCGCCGTATGTTCCCCAGTCCTGGATGTCTGTTTGCCTACCCATATTATGTAGTGCTACGGAACCCGTGTCCTTCCACAATTAACCCATATGGTGTTACTGTAGTACTGCAGGTTGGCAAGTGCTTTAAGTAACCCTCAGAGGTACCATTGTGATCTATCCACCACTGTATTGTCATTATAACACAGCCGGTACATGTAGAACCTATTTATTCATGAAAGGATGTTATTTATGTGTGGGAACGCCATAGTTTAACCATAGTATGACCTTCCTAGTTGACGTTGTTGGTGTGCCATTAATATGTGTTCCACAGGTCGCCCGTATGTTCCGCGGAGTGGAAGCGGGTGATCCCCACATACTTGCTAGCACCTTGGCTGCTGTGTACGCCGGGATTCGCACGGCAGGATGGATGTCTATGGGGTGTGTCTACTGTTGTTTCCATCTGAATTTCCTGTGTTATGCCTTACTACGGCTGTGTGATTCCACCAGGCTTGCTATTATGGGTGCCATCTTGTCCGTACGTTTGTCCATCCTTGGGAAATGCCTACTGGACACTGGTGTAGGGCTGTACCCATTTCACAGCTGCATATAGCATTCTCTGGTGGATGATTGTCAGTATTGGTGGGTGGTAAGGCATGTTCTGTACCCACATCCCTCCCACGGGGCGGGACAATGGATCATCTGCCAATCATTTCCAACACCCATTTCTGCATACCCACGATCCCATGGCTGCAACCCTCGACAGTACCCATAGCAAATCCTCCATGTGTGTTGGAATGGGATGTGGATGCACATCTGTGGACTCGACAATCTGTGGATATCTGTGCATATGTCCCGCATTTCATGGACAGTTGTCATCAACCTTGAACATGCTGGCGGTGCATATATGTAGCTGTGCCGTAGTCACGGCTGTAGTTCATCTTGGTCTTCCACTCGCACCCGGTTGGCGTTGCAATAGGACAAATTTTTGGGTCCTACAATGGACACAAATGTGCATATGTAAAATGTAGAACATGTTGGACTGTGTCCATCTGGCCAGTGGTTGTGACCGCTGCTGTATGTTCCCCAATCGCGGATGTGTGTTTGACTACACATATTATGTTGTGCTACGAAACCCATGTTCTACTACGATTAACCCAAATGGTATTGATGTAATGCTGCAGGTTGGCAACTGCTTTAAGTAATCCTCAGAAGGCCCAGTAGGACATATACGCCACTGTATTGTCAATATAAAACAGCCAGAACATGCATACCCTATTTATTCATTGAAGGATGTTCGTTATATGCGGGAACGCTAGTGTTGAAACATCGTCTGACCTTCCTAGTTGAGGTTGTTAGTGTGCCATTAGTATGTGTTCCACAGGTCACCCATTTGTTCCGCAGTATGGGAGCGAGTGATCCTCATGTTGTTGCTGGCAGATCGAGTGCTGTGTACGCCGGTATTCACACGGCGGTCTGACTTTGTATGGGGAGTGTCTACTGTAGTCCCTATCTGTATTTCCTGTGTTATGCCTTACCGCAGCTGTGTAATTCCACCAGGTTTCCAGTTATAGGTGCCATCTTGGTCGTACACCTGTCCATCCATGGGAATTGCCTACTGGACACTGATATAGGGCTGAACACATTTCACACCTGCTTTTAGCATTACCCAGTGGATGCTTTGCATCCTTAGTGGGGACTAAGGCACGTGCTATACCCACAGCCCTCCCACGGGGTGGGACAACGGATTATCTGCCAAACAACACCGAGCCCCATTTTTGCATACCCAGGATCCCATGGCTGCAACCCCCCACGGTACCCATTACACATCCTTCATGTGTGCGGGACTGGGATGTGGACGCACTTCTATGGACACGACAATCTGGGGATTTCTGTTCATATGTCCTGCATTTCATGGACAGTTATCTTCAACCTTAAACACGCTGGTGGTGCATATGTCTAGCTGTGCCGTAGTCACGGCTGTCACCTCGTCTGGGTCGATCGCAGCTGTTTGATATTGCGAATGGATCAATTTTTGGAGTCCTACAATGGACACCGATGTGCATATGTAAAGTGTAGAACGTGTTGGACTGTCACCATCTGGCCAGTGGTTTTGACTGCCGCTGTATGTTCCCCAATCGCAGATGTCTGCTTGACTACCCATATTATGTATTACTTGGCCTATCTATATCCACGTGCCAGTAAGCGGAAATACAGCAAACCTTGTGTCCTGCCCATCTTCATAAATGACATTATTGAACATATATCGGCCACAACAGACAATCGATACACTCCACAGTCAAAAGATACTGAGCTCTTTCACCTACTAACATGGGGCATCGGAGTCTGAAATACATTACATAGTCGTCTCTTATACACTTCCTTCAGAGTCAGTTTAAAGTCAATTAATCAATGAACCTGCTCATAGTTAAGTGGATAGTGCTCCAAGTCTTGATGATAACGTGACATATACAAATCAGTGTTGCATACATTAGTTAATGGAAACAATAATACGACAACAATGTGTTAATATAAATACAATATTGGTCAATACAATCAGTATATTGAAACATAGTTGATAATTGTTGTGAGTAAACCTTAGAATGTAGTGTGTTGATCAGGATATGTTATATCAATGTGTATAATTGTAGCATTACGATTCCAAAGCATGGAATCAATAAGTACAATTTAAGCATATATTTTACAATTATGAATGTAAATGAGTGGAGGACACATCCTTAACCTTCCCTGCTTGGTGGATCACACGCACTCGCATTTCCTAATTGTGGGTTACGCAGGCACATGCATATCCGTATTCCGTTTATATATGTTTACTGGGTCCGTGTGGTTACGTGGTGTATGTTAGTTGTGACTATTCTGGTAACATATCTCTGATCCGGTTGACGGACGTGTGCAGAACGCACTTACAAAGTTATACATGTAACAGTCTTTGCAGCAGGGGGGCATTACGTACTGCGTTCACATCTATATGTTCTATAGTCATAATTCAAGCGTGACTGCATTCACGTTTGCGGTTACTGTGACCACTACACGTTATCTGTTGGTGTCATTAATATGCATACCCATGGTACTTAGCTACATTTACATATCCCCCACCACACCCCGCACTCACGCATCACAGGCATCCATTCTCCTGCTGGGAAAGGTGCGGTACTGCATGTTAAACATTCCTTATTCCCTCTCGCTCATGGCCCAGGATGCATATGTCGTGACGCAGGGATGTTCAGATCACAGGTGCTTATATCCCCTACGCATACAGGCGTTTGATTGTCAGGGTGTTCCTGTGGTGCTTTGGGTTTGGTCTTGTCCGCCCAGTGCACGGAACTGCCCTGACCGTGTACGAATGTTAGATGAGTCACATGGGCACGGTTTGTCCGTGTCTATGATACCATGTCACCCCCCCCAATTATTCATAACCGTGTGCGCTGATTGGCCGGTGTACCTGTTGTAGATCTTGTTATACTAATTGCACACGGTCTGGTCGAACGGACCTATTTCCATTACTAACCCTCGGTATGTATGACCTGTGTCGCAATATTACATGGGTTTACCATTGCGTGATGGCTTTCACTGAGCCACAGACATGTCCGTTGCTTGGTTTGGGCCGGTTCCACTCTGCTACACACATTTAACATGGCGGAACAGGTTGAACAGCTCAGCCACGGGGACATGGGGCTCTCCGTCGCTGTTTAGTATTGAATCGCTATGTTGAGTTTGTTTCACAAAGTGAGACAGTGTCGACATTGGTAACGGACATCTTGCGAATGCGTCCGCACCGCCATGGTGCCGTATGTCTGCGTTTGGGCGGCGGACAGGCATTATGCTGTGCCATCATGTCTGGGAATATATGGTTTCTTGCCATAGATGATATGGCATACTAGCAATGACCCGCGTCTGGGTGTGGGTACTGCTGTATTACCCACGGGAAGAGTGGTTAAGTGGTGCCCTAGGCAGAAGGACTCCATGTTGCCACCGCCACATCACCCGCTACCCCCCTCCTGGTCTACCTACACCAAATAATGTCTGGAAAGGTGCCCCGAGTAGAGCAACGCCCTAGACGGCTGCCTACTTGGCCTATGCCTAAGGCCGGCTATGTGTGTGGTCCCTCGGGCATCGGACTCGAAGCAGCGCCACGTCTGCCGTGGGTATGTCCAGCATTACCCACATCCGGCCGTGGTTTCTTGCTATGATGTTCCATGTGTACAGTGGTGCCGGTTACCATACATATGCCTTTCTCAAAAGCCGATTTCACACTTCTGAACACTACTGTTGTCTCCTTTAAGGCCCCTGAGCCAGTGGTGAACATTCCTCAAACCGCTGAATCACGTACATATGCCTTCCACCAGCACCTACAGGACTGCATGGATCAGGCAATCCCATACAAAACTGAGACTCTTTGTACCAAAGACAAGCATCCAGTCTGGTGGACCCCAGCCATGAACAAGCTCTACAACAACAGGAGGTAGCTACTACAAGTTAAAGCAGAATACTTGTATGGTAACACACCCTTGCTCATTATATGTGAAGAACTACAAGCTGTCATGAAATCATCCAGGGGAAATTCAACAGAGAAATTAACAAGGACTCAGCAGACAATCATAAGGCCTTCTTTAGCTATGTTGGACACCTGGGAGGACACTCCCAGATATGCTCAGACTGGGTTCAGAATGATGTGAAGATGACTGCACCTACACACATTGCCAACATACTGGCTGACAGGTTCAGTGCTAACATTTCCCCCCCACATGGAGAGATATCAATACCAGAGAATTGTAGATCCTGGAACATCTGTAACGCACAGGTGGGAAATGCTGTCTCCAAGGCAGTAAACACAGCATCCATGGGACCTGATGGTGTCCCAGCTGTGTACTCCATGAACTCTATGGGGAAGTAAACCCACACTTAGGACAGCTGTTTAATCTAAGCCTCACCTCAGGATACGTACCCAAGTAGTAGCACAAGGCGACTGTAGTCACACTTCACAAGGATGGTGCCTCCACTGACCCTGGTTATTACCATCCCATTAGCTTGACAAGCCTTATCTGCAAAGCCATGGAGAAGGATCATAATGGAACTCATAGATAAAGACATAGGGGACTTGCATACTTTGGATCCAACCCAGTTTGGCTTGGTCAAAGTCAGATCATGCCTTTTATACGTGTTTGACTTTGTAGGATCAGTCACCAAGGCCATTGATGAGGGTAAAGCAGTCCATACAGCCTACCTCAACCTGGCAGAGGCCTTCGACACAATACCCCCCTCGGGTATCATTGATAAACCCGTCATCTCGAACGTAAATCCATACATCGCCATATGGGTTGCAAACTGGCTAAGTCACAGAACCCACACGGTCATAGTTGCTGGCGCCATGTCATACTCACAGCCAGTCACGGGTGGTGTCCCATGGGGCTCAATCATGGGTCCACTATTTTTCAGCATCTACATTTCCAAAGTACAAGCATACACAGGGGGGTTATGGCTGACAATGTTTGCAGATGACTGCAAACTGGGTGCCATAGTCGGACACACATCTGACACAGATATCCTTCAGGAGGGCCTCACAGATGTGGATAAGTGGTGCCAGAGACATGGCCTACAGCTAAATGCCAGGAAATGCATAGTCATACCCTTCGGTAAGAAGAAGGTTACCCCTAGCTAACATATAGGTGGCAATCCACTGAGCACAGAGGGAGGTACCAGGGATCTGGGGAGCCGGGTTGTTGTTAACCGTTTGTTCGACACACACGTTGCTAACATAGTTAGGTAGACCTTCAACATTGCACACATCATCATGAAGGGATTCACATCCAGATCAGGGGAGGTCATTGTCCCCTTGTACTCATCACTCATTAGACCTATGATTGGGTACAATGCCCCGTTCAGAATGTATCTGACCCGACACCTGCAGCAGCTGGAAAGGCCCCAACAGTTCATCGACAAACAGATGCAGGGTCTCAGGAATATGTGTTATGCTGACCGACTGAAAGAATTCCAGCTGTATACAATTGCATACCACTTGCCCAGAGGTGACCTGTGCCTGGCATACAAGGCCATGTCGAACCCAGATCTGATGACTATGCTTCACCTAAAGAATTTATATCCCTCAGAACCACAAGGGCAGGTGACGTACACCTTGACACTGTCATTAATAGAACATGCTGGTGGGACAGATTCATCACCCAGACACTCACTATGCTGTGGAACAACATCCCAGTACATGTGAGGCCAAGCACCTCGCTGGCCTTGTGTTAGTATTTTGACAAGGATGTCTGAATTGATTTAATTAACTAACCTTCTAAATGAATATTTACTTTACCACATTGTGAATCTTTACATTTCGTTGGTCTATTTTACATTAGTCATAATCATACGGTTTATCTGTATATATTATGGTTCATTTATATTACTAGGTGTCTGTAGTTCTTTTAATATATTGGCACAATCCGTAGAACATATATATGTAGCTTAAACAGTCAGACATTTGGAAAACATTATGTTGGTTCTTCTTTCATATATATACATATATTTCTATTTTTCTATGAAGAATGTACCTTTCGAAGCAATGTCTGATGTACTCACTGTGTGGAATCTGTAACCCAAGTAAAGTTTGTTTGCTTGTTTGCCTTTAAGGCATTTAATTAATACGTAGCACATCTAATTTACTGACCAATTACTGGTTTTAAATGTAGTAGGTTGGACTGCATTGTATGTATTCTGAATAAGTCTGCTTATGAAGCAGACGAAAAGAGCTTCAATAAACTATGGTGACTGCATTTAATTCCTGGTGGGCTCTGAGTGGTCACGGACGGTGTCTACAGTACCTCGTCTTTGCTTTGGACTTCCTCAGCTGGTTGTCTGTGTCTTTTGTATGTGGAATGTCAAGTGTAGTCCCTATGTGTATTACTTGTGTAATGCCTTACTGCGGCAGTGTAATTACACCGGGTTTGCAGTTATGGGTGCCGTTTTGGTCATACGCTTGTCCATCCATGTGAACTGCCTACTGGACACTGGTATAGGGCTGTACACATTTCACACCGGCATTTAGCATTCTCCGGTAGATGGTTTGCATTATTAGCGGAGAGTAAGGCAGGTGCTACGCACACATCCCTCCCACGGGGCGGGACAAAGGATTGCCTGCGAAACAACACGTAGGCCAGATTCTACATACCCAGACTCCCTTGACTGCAACAGTCGACAGTACCCATTACACATCCTTCATGTGCGGGACTGTGATGTGGACGCAGTTCTATGGACCGGTACCCTGGGTATTTCTGTGCATGTGTGCTGCATTTCATGGACAGCTATCATCAACATTGAACACGCTTGCGGTGCATATGTGTACCTGTGACGTGGTGAAGACAATGAGTTCACGTGAGTAATGCAGGAAGCTAGCAGGCATTCACTGAATGGAATTTTTGGGTCCTACAATGGACACCGATGTGCATATGTCAGGTTAGATGTTGCTGGACTGTGTCCACCTGGCCAGTGCTTTTCACTGCTGGTGTATGTTTCCCAATCGCGGATGTCTGTTTGACTACCCATTCTACATGGTGCTACATAACCAGGTGATTTAGTACTGTGAACAAATGTCATACATCCAAACATGCTGGTTAGCAACTGCTTCATATAAACCTCAGACATCCCAATGGGACATATCCGTCACTGTATTTTCAATATAACACCAACGGAACATGTTGATCACCTATGTATTCATTTAACCATGTTGTCTTCATAGGTGGGAATGCCATAGTTTACATATCCTACTTGACGTTGTGGGTGTGCCATTGGTATGTGTTCCACAGGTCGCACATCTGTTCCGCTGTATGGTAGCGGGTGCTCCTCATTCTGTTGCTGGCAGATTGAGTGCTGTGTACGCCCGGTGTTGGCACGGCGGTCCAACTTTGTATGTGGAATGTCAACTGTAGTCCCTATGTGTATTTCCTGTGTTATGCCTTACGCAGCTGTGTAATTTCCCTGGGTTAGCAGTTGTGGGTGCCATCTTGGCCATACGGTTGTCCATCCATGACAATTGCCTACTGGACACTAGTATAGGGCTGTACACATTTCACACCTGCATTTAGCATTCTCCGGTGGATGGTTTGCATTATTAGCGGAGAGTAAGGCAGGTGCTACACATCCCTCCCACGGGGCGGGACAAAGGATTGCCTGCGAAACAACACCGAGCCCAGGGTCTACATACCCAGAATCCCTTGACTGCAACAATCGGCAGTACCCATTACACATCCTTCATGTGTGCGGGACTGTGATGTGGACGCAGTTCTATGGACCCCGTACCCTGGGTATTTCTGTGCATCTGTGCTGCATTTCATGGACAGCTATCATCAACATTAAACACGCTTGCGGTGCATATGTGTACCTGTGACGACAATGAGTTCAGGTACACATTGAAATAAGGCATCATTCTTGTCTTTAGACAATTTTTGGGTCCTACAATGGACACCACTGTGCATATGTAAAGTGTAGAGCTTGTCGGACTGTGTCCTTGTGAGCAGTGGGTTTCACTGATGCTGTGTGTTCAACAATCGCGGATGTCTGCTTGACTGCCCATACTGTGTAGTGGTACAGGAACCATGTTTTCCGACACCAGAACCCAATGGTGTACATCCAATGTTGCAGGTTAACAACCACTTTAATACCCAGAGGCCACGATTGGGAGGTATTGCCACTTTATTATCGGAACAACACCTCCAGACTGTGTAAATTACGGGAACCTTAGGCCAGTCTTACCAGCCATTTGCAATTGTAATTAGCAGACACGTGTCAATACATGTATGATAAGACATATTGTCATGCAGAAGTTAATCTATGTTATTTGGACATTGGCTTCTGCTATTGGCATCCGTTGCTGTGAGTGTTGCCAGTTACCATACACATTGCTTGCTCAGAGGCAGACCACACAATTCTGCACACTACTGTGGTCTCCTTTAAGGACCCTGAGCCTGTGGTCGACAGTACTGCAGCCACTGCATCAATCACATTTGCCATCTACCAGTACCTACAGGACTGCATGAACCAGGCATTCACTTACCCAACTGTGGTTCATTGTACCAATGCCAAGCATCCAGTGTGGTGTACCCCAGCCATACACAGGATGTACAACACGAGGAGGTGGCTACTACAAGGTGGAGCAGACACCTTGTGAGGTATGACACCCTTGGTCATCTTATGTGTAGAGTTACACACTGTCATGCCATGGTCCAGGGCACATTCCACAGATATACCTACATGGACCTGGCTGACAATCATACCACCTTCAGTTGCTATGCTCAACACCTGTGAGGTCACTCCCACATATGCTCTGACTGGGTTCACAAAGAGGTGGAGTTTACTCAACATACACACATTGCCAACATACAGGCTGACAAGTCCAGTGAGGACATCTCCACACCCTCCCCCACACATGAGGAGATGTCTGTACCAGCGGTTTTTGGTCACCAAATGTTCTGTGACACACAGGTGGGACATGCTCTCTCCAGGGTAGTGGACATAGCATCCATGAGACCAGCTGGTGACCCCACTGTGTACTCCACTATCTCATTGAGGAATTAGACCCACAGTTAGGACAGCTATTTCTTTGTAGCCTCACCTCAGGTAAGGTACCCAGGTTGTGTCGCATGGCAACTGTAGTCCCACATCACAGTGCCAATGCCTCCACTGAGCCTGGTTATTACTGTCCCATTACCATGAGGAGACCTATCTGCAAAGACATGGGGAGGATCATACTGCGGCTCGTACATGAATGCATAGGGGACATACATACTTTGCATCCAACACGGTTTGTCTTGTTCAGGGGCGGTTCATGCCTTTAAAGCATGGTTGACATTTTCGGGACAGTCACTGAGGCCATTGATGGGGTGTTGCAGTCCATACAGCCTACCTCGACCTGGCAAAGGCCTTCATCACATTACCCCCCTCAGGTATCGTTGATAAACCCATTGGCTGGGATGTGAACATGTACATCACAGAATGTGTTGTAAACTGTCTATGTGACACAACCCACATGGTCATAGTTGCTGGCAGCATGTCAGACCTACTGCCTGTCGCAAGTGGTGTCCCATGGGGCCCTTCCGTGGGTCCACTCCTGTCATACATCTACATTTCCACGGTACAGGCACACACAGGGGTGTTATGGGCAACATTGTTTGTAGATGACTGCAAAACAGGTGCCATAGTGGGACGGACATCTGACACAGATATCCTTCGAAGGGGCCTCCCAGATATGCATATCTGCTGTCAGGGACATGGCCCACAGCTAAATGCTAAGTAATGCAACATCATACCTGTCGAGAAGTACTAGGTCACCCCTGTCCAGCATATAGGTGGCTGTCCACTCAGCACAGGGGTGATTACCAGGGATCAGGGGACAGAGTTTGTCGGTCACCATTCATTCAACACACACACGTTGCTATCGTGGTTCTGTGGGACTTCTACATTGCCCACCTGTTTGTGCAGGGATTCACATCTACATCAGGCTAGGTCATTGTCTCCTTGTACCCATTACGTGTTACACCTATGATTTACTACATTGCCCCATTCAGACTGTATCTGACCATACACCTACAGCAGCTGGGAAGCCCTCATAGGTTAATTGTCGTACAGATGCAGGATGACATCATTTTGTGTAATGCTGCCCCACTTGTAGGACCCTGCCCCATTAAGTCACATACCTGCTGTTTAGTGTTGACCTGTGCCTGACATACGAGGCCATGTCAACCCATATGTCATGTGTATGCTTCACCTACTGTATCTGCATCCCTCAGAACCACTAGGGAAGGTGACATGAACCTTGTCATGGTCATTAATGGGATGTGTTTGAGTGACACATATATCACCCAGACACTCACAATGCTGTGGATCTACATCACAGTACATGTGAGACAGAGATCCTTCCTAGCCTTGTTCGTGGGTATGTTGTCCATTGGATGGAGAATTGCAGGTATAGGCCAGGGATTACATCATTATCACTGCTTGACGGAGGTACAGCAATATCATGAGTATTTTATCTGAAGCACAGAAGGTTGGCAAAGTCATCCTAACTATGGTGTAGTGTTATGGCTGAACCTGGGACGATGGCCTACCCTGTACCTATGGACGTATGAACCTATATTCATAGTTTGTCACATTTACACTTGTCTATCCCCTATCCTCTTTCTCCAGTGTATATTTCTGTGGCACATGATTGTCCTCTGTATTACATGCAGGTATGCTGTGTACAGTGCACATACATCACAGTTGATGACAGTGTATCTGTGTCCCTAACACTGTGATACTGAGGACTACCACACATCCTTCACAACATTACATGCATATGTCCATTCTATTCTTCTTTGGCCTATGGGGGGGTGTTAAGGAAAACATTACACAAGTCCCTGTATGTTCATAGGTTCATAGGTTCATAGGTTCATACTAGGCTATCTGCCCGAGGGCATTTACAAGCCTAGCCCACAGTTTTGTGGCTTACGCCACCCCTTTAGTATGGGGAACTTTACCCATTATTTTGCTGTGCCTCTGTCGAGCAGTGACACTGAGGTAATCCCTGGGGTATATCTGCGATCTCCCATCCATTGGTCAAGATTTCTCTTGAACAAGGCCAGCGAGGTGCTCTGCCTCACATATACCGGGATTTTATTCCACAGCATAGGGAGTCTTTGGGTGATGAATCTATCCCTCCAGCATGTCCTATTAATAGCCGTGTCGAGGTTTAAGTCTCCCGCCCTTGTGGCTCTGACGGATCTAGATTCTTTGAGGTGAAGCATATTCATCAAATCTGGGTTTGACATGGCCTTGTATGTTAGGCAAAGGTCAGCTCTGAGCAAGCGGTAAGCGACTGAATAGAGCTGGAGTTCTTTCAGTCGGGCAGCATAGGACAGATGTTTGAGACCCTTTATCCTTTTGGTGAGGAACTTTTGTGGCCTCTCCAGCTGCTGCAAGTGTCGGGTCAGATACATTCCGAATGGGGAATTGTACTCAATCATTGCTCTGATGAGTGATGAGTATAGGGAGACTATGACCTCCCTTGATCTAGATGAGAATCCCTTCATGATAAGGTGGGCAATGTAGAAGGTCTTCCTAACTACTTTAGCTACATGGGTGTCGAATGACAGACTACTATCAACCTGGGTCCCCAGGTCCCTGATAACTTCTTCTGTGCTCAGTGGATTGCCACCTATTTGGTAGCTAGGGGTAACCTTGTTTTTCCTGAAGGGTATGACTATGCATTTTTTGGCATTTAACTTTAGGCCATGGCTCTGGCACCAGTTATCCGTTTCTGTGAGACCCTTCTGAAGGATATCTGTGTCAGATGTGTTTTCTACTATGGCGCCCAGTTTGCAGTCATCTGCGAACTTTGTCAGCCATAACCCTCCTGTGTTTGCTTGTACCGGAAAAGTAGATGCCAAACAAGAGTGGGCCCAGGACTGAGCCCTGTGGTACACCACTTGTGACAGGCTTTGAGTCTGACATGGCGCCAGCAACTCTGACCCTGTGGGTTCTGTCACTCAGCCAGTTTGCAACCCATCTTGTGATGTATGGGTTAACATTTAAGCTGATGAGTTTTTCAATGATACCCGAGTGGGGTATTGTATCGAAGGCCTTCGCCAGATCGAGGTAGGCTGTATGGACTGCCTTTCCCTCATCAATGGCTTTGGTGACTGTTTTGAAAAAGTCAACCAAGTTTAGAAGGCATGATCTGCCTTTGACAAAGCCAAACTGGGATGGATCCAAAGTCTGCAAATTCCCTATGTCTTTATTTATGAGATCCATTATTATCCTCTCCATGGCTTTGCAGATAAGGCTTGTCAAGCTAATGGGCCGGTGATTTCCAGGGTCGGTGGAGGCACCGCCTTTGTGAAGTGGGACCACAGTTGCAGTGCACCACTCCCTGGGTACGTATCCAGAGGTAAGACTATGATTAAACAGCTGCCCTAGCTGTGGGTTTAATTCCTCGTTGAGTTCGTGGAGCACACAGCCAGGGACACCTTCAGGTCCCATGGATGCTGTGTTTTTTGCTTTGGAGAGAGCAGTTCTCACTTGTGCGTTGGAGATGTTTGGGGGGCTGCAATCGCTTGGTATAGATATCTCTCCTTTTTGGGGGGTGAAGTTTGCACTGAACCTGTCAGCCAGTATGTTGGCAATGTCTGTAGGATCAGTAATCTTCACATCATTTTGAACTAGTTCTGAGCATATCTGCGAGTTTCCTCCCAGGTTTCTAACATAGCTAAAGAAGGCCTTATGATTGTCTTTTGAGTCTTTAGCTATTTTTCTCTCATAATTTGCTTTGGATGATTTTATGAGAGCTCTTAGTTTTTTACTTATAGTGAGCAAGGGTGTCTTACCTTTTAAGGATTTTGCTCTATCTTGTAGTAGCTTCCTCCTTTTGTTGTAGAGTTTGTTTATGGCTGGGGTCCACCAGACTGGACGCTTGCCTTTGGTACAAAGAGTCTTTGTTTTGTTTGGGATTGCCTTATCCATGCAGTCCTGCAGGTGCTGGTAGAAGGCATTTGTAAGTGATTCAGCGGCTTGAGTACTGTTTTCCGCCGGCTCGGGGGCCTTAAAGGAGACCACACTAGTCTTTAGAAGTGTGAAGTCTGCTTTCTTGAAGTTCTTTACTGTGGTCTTTTTTATCTCAGGTGGGGGTGGGATGAGGACCTCCAGCGAGATTAGTTTGTGATCTGATCTCACCAGTGAGGGGTATACTTCCGCTGTTGAACATTGTGCTCCCATGTTCGTGATGATGAGATCAAGTATGTTTTCTCCTCTTGTGGGGATGGTGACTAGTTGTTCCATGGCATTTGAGTTTATGAATGCCAGGAACTTTTGGGCTAGGGTGTTTAGGCTTGAGTAGTGTTCCCAGTCTATATTAGGGTAATTGAAGTCACCTAGTATGATGGTGTTTGGTGATACATTTATCCCCTCTAGTGTTTTCAGGAAGGCCATGTGAGGTTCCTGAGTTTGTGAGGGTGGCTTGTAACATGCTACAATTTGCAGAGCAGTCTTGCCTATGGTTAATTGCACCTGGATGGTCTCCGATGCATCGTGCGTTGCCACCAGTCTTGAGGTGTGGGTGTCCTTGATGAATATGGATACCCCCCCCTCCTTTCTTGGTATTGTCCGGATTTTGGGGCCGGAACGCATGATAAGAGGTAAAACCTGATAGTGCTGGGGTGCTCTCAGGAGCCTTGAACCAGGTTTCTGTCACTGCACAGACATCGATGTTCTCCATACTGAGAAGGGCCTCGAAAGTGCATTTTGAGATTTAGACTTCTTGCATTGAGCAGCATTACCCTTAGTTTTTTTCCTTTTTTGTGTTCTAGGGTGGTAGGTTTAGAATTTGAACCTTGCCTAAAAAGGCACTATAGGGGTGGCAAGAGCCTTTGCCAATATCCGAATCCCAGGGGTGACAGGTGCAAGCCGTCCCTTGCGAAGCAGCATGGTTTGTCCAGCATGTCATCCCAGGCAGACAGACATTGGATCCCCTTTGAATGACACCAGAGTTTAAGCCAATTGTTAAAGCTGATCATCCTATCTCTGTATTGTGGCATCATTCTTGGTGAAGGTAGGATACTGCTCAAGGTCAGGGTCATACCTGCCTGGGCTACATAATCAGAGAGCTCCTCGATGTCTCTTTTCATGTAGTCCAAGGAGGTACATCTCAGGTCGTTTACACCAGTGTGGACAATGACTGAGTCGTATTTGTACCTGCTGTTGAGAGACCTGAGTGCTTGCGTTATGTGGCGGATTCTAGCACCTGACAGGCAGCTTACTGTGACCTTCTCCTTACTCAGTCTGGTGAGCGGGACGTCAGTGTGTCTGACTATGGAGTCACCAATGACTAGTGTGTCTGGCATTGTGTTTGGCCTTAAGGGCTGTGACTGTTTGACACTCTGACTGTGAGGTATATGTGTTGCAGGTGTTGTGTTCTGAGGTGGTGGTTGTTTGGGTGTCTGCTTTGGTGGCCTCTGCTGTTTTGGTAGATTTTTGATCAGAGCCGCCGAGTATGTCTTTGTGTGTTTATGTGTATGATTTGAGGTTGTGATGGTACTATGTGAGACTGGGTCTATAGTGTGTGTGGTAACCTTCTCCTCCTGACTGGTCTTGCCAGTCCTATGTTGAGAGAGCTCAGCCTCCAGTTTGGCCGTATAGTTGCATCTCTCGCATGTATTTGTGTTTTGTGGGAGGAGGAGAGGGTTGTCTGTGTACATGAGGCAATTGTAACATTGCCTCAATATTCCCAGGTTCACCAGCTGAGCAGGAGAGGACACTAGCAACTGATCCCTCGACATGCTAGAAGGACTAGACAAACAACTGTAAAGGAGATTCCGGGGGACGTGGGTTACCGAGAAATGGGGGTTTGCCTTTTTGGGGTGCTATCTATAAGAGTGCCGTATCAAGGTAATAAGTACTGTAGGAGCAAGTGCTAGGTTTAACAGATAGGGAAAAGTCTACTTGGAGTCAAGTAGAGATGATCTTTTTGTGCATGCTTCATGTTGGTGTCTGACCAGGCTCCGTTGCAGTCGTGTGTTGGACGGTAGTGTTTCTGTGTGTTTGCCATGTGTTTTTATTGCCGGTACATCTGTGGGAGGTGTGGTTGGCACATGTTCCTCTTTGCAGGGACACCCATCCTGGGGTTTGTGTCATGCATCTGCAATTGGCATGTGCCATATGTCCTGTACTATTCCCACAGTCGTGTATGCCTTCATGCACTACTACTGCGTGTTACTGGCTGTTTGTATGTGGTACACATGGACATTGTGATGGTTGGCTTGACCTATTCCCATGCTAGAACATACACATCTGTCAATTACGTTGTTTAAATCAAACTGTAACACTCATTCGTCTTTTCAAAATGACAGTCAATAACACAGTAAGCTGAGATTAATAACGTTTTACTACTGTGCAGCAGGAGGCAAAGAACTATGCAGTACAAGTTTAGACATTTGTTTTACTCTATACATGTTACAGCTGTATGAGCATTGTGTATACTATCATCTTTTGCACACATTAATGATGTGGTCAGTCACAGGGCATTTAAATCACTATAGTCCACAATGTTGTATTCCTACAACAGTGCTAAGGTAATGCTTATGAAATGTTTTCCCATGAGGATAGCAAAACCTTGCGAGCCACATAGTCAATTAGAATGTACTTGGTAAATTCTGCTCTGTCACGGTTCCAACACTGTTCAGATCCGTCGTCACTCCATTTCCTACTAGGTTCCTTTGTCTCTCTGGTGAGCAGCTGTACTCTGTGTTACATAGAGCTCACAAGCCTATCCTCCTCAGTGGAAGGATGACAGATATACCTGTACATACATTTATTATTCTCTAACCGAGCAGATGACTAATGCTGAATGACATACACCTGCTGCACTGGTTACTGCCAGGGTCAGGGTTCAATCACACTGCAGCTACACTACAGGCAATTACATGCATGATAAGCTCTACTGCCATATTGTAAGATAGAATAATATGCATTATACACTTATTGCTTCTAAAGTTGCACGTCATATATATGTTTAAATATGTATTTTGCTAACATTCTCCCTCCTTTGATTGCTTCTATTCTATCCAGAAACATATACCACATTATTTCATTCCCTAGCCTTTTCCTCTCTGGAACGTTTAACTAGGCAAGTAATTTGTTGTACATTTCAAGAAGGATTGCATTTTGTATTGACAAATACCACTACAGGTCTTGATACATAGTCTCGGGTACAGATACGTCGACAGAGTCCCTGACTAATACTTACATGCAAAGTATCCCGCAATAGACACATGCTCCCAATATGAGCAGAACAACACAAATGGCAATCATGATATTCAGTATGACTGAACCCCATCCACCAAATGGTTTGTGGAAATGGTTCGTCAGTGGGTTTGGGCCTGGTTACGCCATGGATGACACCTGCTGTATTACCTCTAGGTGGGCGTTGATTCTGGTCTTTTTATGTGGTACTTGGACACAGCGATCTTCTTTAATGAGCGCACATGTACCAATTCTCGCCAGCAGGGTGCAGTCGTGCGCTATTACATTTTGTGACACAACAGTTCTCATTGCATCCAGTTCATCAGTCACAAGTTCAAGAGCGGAAAGTCACATTCATCATTCCTCCGACAGGTTTTGATATCTTCCTCTGTTCCCTGATTGATTTCACTACTCCACAAGCTGGGAGTGTTCCAGCCCAGGTTATGACGCTGTCACTCAAGTCCATATGGATCGATATTCCTTTATCTCTTGCAGAAAACTGGAATGTCAGAACAGCTTCCATTTCACCCACTGGATTAGTAGGTTTCTCGACTGTGTTCCCAGTTCTTCGAGCTATGTGTGTTATAGTTCGTTTGTACCCAGAGGCAATTGTGCAGTATGTCATGTGACTGGAGCCAGATAACCCAAATAACAACTGCGGACCAATTCTCAGGTAACCATTGATATGCTTTTTCCCACAAACAAAATAACAATATTCTACTTTACTACTGATGCGGGTTACCTCTGCATGTAACATCTGCCTGTCTATAACAGAGGACTGTTTATACAATTCAGGATGTTTCTGCACATCCTTCCACGTTGTTCTCATGAAGCTTCAATACAGATAATGAATGGTGCTACAAGTAGTACTGTGATCTTTGGCTGTTATATGACATTTGTAAGATACAGTTATGTTACAAATACTCCCACCAACTTGAACTGTATCATGTTTATAACAACATACAATTACTTTTTGTGTAACAGGTAAGTACAGTGCCACTTTGTCCTGTGATCTCACAGAACCTGTATCAAAGTGTAGATATTCACAAGTCTCAATCTATCCCCAAGGGGACACCATACATCGGAAGTCCTCCATATGATGTAGGTATGGCAGTACAAACACAGCAATTTAAAATGTTTATAGTGTGTACATGCACACGCGTCATGCCTAGGTATTTGTTGAAGTGTGGAAGACACTCTGTGGCCAGTTCATCACGTATCACTATTTGTATCTGTGTAGTTATATGCAGGTAAGGTCCCAGCAAATGTAAAGTAAACACAAACATGGTTAATAGGTTTATAATCACTATGACAGTAAACCAAATGTCTTTGGTGTTGCTTTGTATTGTTATACAGTCTGGCCCGGGTGATTCAGGCTCTATGGTATATCAGCTACAAGATGTTGATCAGACTTCATATCCTTTACCGGTTTGAAAACTGTGAGGTGAACCCAGGACGACCTCTCAGCATACTTTACTGCAGTAGGCGTTGCCAACAGTACCTGGTACAGACCTTCACACTTTCCACTTGCCAATTATCTTGTTTGGATAACAGTGACATACACACAGGATACTGGTGTCAGCTATGCGTCCGGCTTCATTTGCTCTTTATCTGTAAAAGACTTTAACTGCAAAACGGTGTTATTGGTTAACAATCCTCTCATGTCACCTGCTAATGAGCCATCGACCTCCGGCTCTGCAGGCATGACAGCTTTCCACTCTGGCACATGATATGCCATTCCACATACTACTTCGAAGTGGGTGCAACACTTTACATTTGGAACTGTTGTCATGCTCAGCAATGCTAGAGGTAGACAGCAAATGTAACTCGTCTGGGTGTCACCCACCAACCTCCTGTACTTATTTCTCGGGATCCCATTGTACGCCAGCAGTCATGCTGACTGTGGGTTGTACATGCAATTTACATTCATGGAAATACAAAATAATCCCCCAGGTTGCGTGATTGTCTGGTTCACTAAATGTGTTCTGTTGTCACTGTAGCTTCTTTACAGTATGCCCAATCTCGGGATACTTAATTTACTGGCACCTTTGCCACTGCTGCTGCATCCGGATTCATGGTTGGGAATGCTTCTACCCATTTTGATTATATATATGTGTAATCACTAAACAGTATTTCTTCCCTTCACATTTATTCAGATGTATGAACTACATACAAATAGTACGGAACGGTTATGGTGGTGTAGGTAAACACACTCCCTTCGGTTTAAATGCTCCCTGTGCATGATATCTACTGCAAATGTGACACGCTGCTCATGATGTTTGTATGTGGTTCCTAATTCCGTATGTTAGGGGTATTCTGTTAACCGAATGTACCATCCCCCCTGTTGAGACATGTCTCTACCCATGGCTCCACAAAGCCGCATATCTGACTACATTAGACGTTAATATTGGCTTTCTCACTGTGGATATGTGCAGTCCGTCTTCAAGGATTGCTCCTCGTCATACCCACGTCGGCTTTTCTGCTTTTGTAGTTGATGTTTGCATTGTTTGTAACATTTCTACATGTAAAATGTCTGAGGATTGTCATTCCTCATTCAAACATACACTTTCCAACTGTGAGGCTGCTTGTTTTGCAGCTGCATGAGCTCATGCCTTACCTTTCCTACTGTTATCCTGTTGCTATCTATGACCTGCACATTTACAATTAGCTACTTTAGTGGGTAACTGAATGGAATGTAATGCATTCAGGATCAATTGCGCATGATTAATCGGTTTACCGGTGGATGTTATCATTCCCCTATTCTTCCACTGCTGCTCATAAACATGCACTGTACAGACAACATACTGACTATCGGGACATATGTCCACACATCAGGTTTTCGCCACAGTACAAGCACGTGTTAAAGCTATCTATTCTGCTGCTTGAGCAGACACGTTATGCTGCAGGGGTTGGGTGTCTACAATCTCATTATCAATAACTACTGCATAACCTACTTGATTCGTTCCTGTAGGACTCTGTCTACATGATCCGTACACATTAACTGTCACGTCTGCATCATCTAAGGGTATATCAGTGATATATCATGTCTGTGTGTAGTTATTTCATCCATTTCGTATAGGCAACTGTGTGGTGTGCCATACACAGGTGTCGGACATGACGTTGATAGGTTTAATGTTGTACAATGTTCAATCACCATATGAGGTTGACTCAGTGGTATGGTCAAACAAGACAAATGTCTAGCACGGGTCAGGAATGCTATCTTCTCTTGCAGCAGAATGATCGCAACTGCAGGAGACATTCTCACAGTGAGAGGGTGGTATGATAACATTGAGGCCGGGGCCTGTACTGCCATGGGTGATACAACAACTGCCTGTACACAATGTGGCACTGACCATGCCACAGTGTCCAACTGCAATGAGTAGTAAGCTATGTAGCGTTGCTTACTTCCATGCTGTTGCATCAAGACTGACGTCATATATCTCCGCTTACAATCTACAGTCTGACAACATGTGTTATGATTATTCGAGACCTAATACAGATGTTGAAGCTATCAATCGTTTTAGTCTGCAGAAAGTTGTTTCTGCTACTGTAATCCAGTGTAGTATGTGTTGTGCTGCCATAGGTGTATTAAAGATTAAGGCAGACAATACAGCAGATTCAGAAGCATTGTTTGGTGACCAGCTTTGACAAATGTTAGTCGGCACAGAAAGGGCTTCATTCCCTTCTTGGTAGTTGGCTTGGGTGCTTGTGAAATTGCTACCTTCCTATCGTCATGTAATGTTCTACCCTACTTGGATACCACATATCCCAGGTACTTGACCTATATTCTCTGTAGTTGCAATTTATGCTTGCTTACTTTATGTTCCTGTTCTGCTGAATATCTCAATGATGCTATTGTATCTTCCATACATTGCTGCTGGGTAGGGGCCGCAAGCAGAATATCATCCACATAAAGTAGAACTTGACTGGCCCGGGTGTAGTAAACACCGGAATGTAGCTAGCCATCTCCTGTGGGAATATCGTTGTACTTTCACAGTATCCCTGCGATAGCCGGGTATGGCTGTATCTGTTACCCTGAATGTAAATGCAAAGCAATACGGACTATCTGGATGTATCGGTATTGCAAAGGAAGCATAGCTTATATGTACCACGGTAAGATACTTCTGTGGCATGTTCATAGCATTCAATATTGTGTGTGGGTCTGGCACCATCGGTACCCTAGGTATTATTACATGATTTACAGCTTGTAAATCCTGTACCATCCGCCATTCCCCCTTTGTTTTCCGATCAGAAGATACAGGGGTATTGCATGGTGAATAGCGATTACTTTGTAGATGGGGAATTCACTCTGTGACTTTACAGATATCATCTGGTGTCCACGGTCTATACACTACGGGGGTTGGGTCCTGGCCTTCCTGTCCTGCATGAGGGTTCGGTACTTCTATTGATTGACAGATATCCTCACTCTGTTCTAGTGACTGTCTTCTTACTCGAGTGTCCCTAGGTATGTTACGAGTTCGGGATGTGGTTTCAATAGCTTCTCTTACATTTGGTCGTTGTGATACCTCTGTTGCCACAGGATAACGTGGGGGGGACTAGCCTGCCCTCCCGCTTCATATCCTGGATGTGGTATCGGAGGTGGTAGGGGCTGTCGCTACTACTGTATTATTATCTTCTTTGTGTAATGTATGATGCTTTCGCATTTGTAGTGTTCTGTTCCCTTCGGTTCACTACCTCAATCCACCTATGTGCTTGACGGATACCCAATTGTCGCTGTTTTGTCGCCTGCACATCTTAGGGCTGCCACCTTTTCAAATGCACAATGTGGGACATTAGTGTTCGGAACGTGTACTTTGCCTGAAAAAAGCATACCCACGGCCAGTACATAGGACAGGACTTCACTTTTTGCCAGGAGAGCTACCAATTCTTGTAGCATGTCAGTTGCTTATTCTGTTTATTATGATATTTTGTTGTTCCAGATACAATATTAGTGTTTTATGCTACCATTTGAAAAGATATCTGGGAAATCTTTGTCCTGAGATATCAAGACATTTGCCATTTGTTCGGTTTGTTTGCAGGACACAACTGGCCAAAGAGGGACTGTCCCTCACAGGGTGGGACAGGTGGTTACCCTAGAACATGTGCATCACATTTTCAGAGATTACAATGTTTCAGTAACGATATTTTGTCTAATATACCATCAATGTCATATTTATTACCCCATTTTGCTGAATATCTCACATTATGTGCTCTCTGCGATTGCATATACTTCACGTCACCCGTCAAACGTGGATCACATGATCTGTTTGTTCACTAATCTCCCATATCCTCTACATGACTGTTACGTACCCTTCTCTCATACCACGTGGTATCTCCTTCCCTGTATCCACTGTAGTGTCTACAATGACTATTTACTCTGCTCTGTGTTCCCCTGACCTATGTTCAGATTTAACACTATTTGGATTGGTCTTGACCGCTATCACAACTGTTAACAGAAGCACAATGTAGTCTGGTCCCTGATCTACAATAGAGACAAAGAGGCAAACACTCCTTACCTGAGCCTCCTGTTTAAGGCTGCACATTTTCTTCTTGGGATCCAGTTTTCCGCTTTTCAGCCACAGATCAGACAGTGGACAGCCTCTTTACACACAACAATTCAGTCGGAGGTCTTTTCATTCAAGAAGAACCATTTAGGCAAATTCTCCTGCGCAGATGTCTAACCACCCATGCACTCTGACCTGTAGCTTACCAAGGGAATTCTGGATTACAAGGATCACAATGTCAAATAAGTTGTTAAAACCAGACTGTAGTTATCAGTAGGCTTTTCTAAGTGACAGTCAATAACACAGGAGGCTCGGGTTCACAACGTTTTAGTAGTGTACACAGGCAAGCAAAATAATATACAGTCCAAGTATGAGAGTTTTGTCTGACTCTATACAGTAAGCAATTTCTTTATATAGTGTTTACAATCAGCTTTTGCCCACCTCACTGACGTGGACGGTCACAGGGCATTTCCATCACTATGGTCCGCAATAGTCTATACATACGTGGGTGCTGGGGTCGTGTTTTTAAAATGTTTTCCCATGAGAATAACACAGCCTTGCAAGGCACCTGGTCAATTACAGTGTCCTTCTGTGATTGTAGCTGTTTCAAGGACCCTGGACTGTTCCGATACAGTAGTCAGTTAATTTCTTAATACGTTGCTTTGTCTCTCTGGTAAGGAGTTGTACTCTTATCTTCGATAAAGCTCACAAGGCCATCCTCCTCAGGGGAAGGGGTGATGTTATGCATGTACATACATTTATTGTTCTGTAACCCAGCAGATAATTAATGCTGAGAGACATAAGCCTGCTGTACTGGTTACTGCCAGGGTCAGAATTCCATCACACTACAGCTTAGCTTCACCAATTACATGCAGGATCAGTTCTACTGCCATATTGTACGGTACAATTCAATGCATTATATAGTATTTTGAGTCTAAACTGGCACTTCATATGTGTTTCTATATATATTTTTCGAACAACATCCATCCGGCCATATGCATGTTGTTCCGTCCTTTACCTTGACCGTGTGTATTTGGCCGTCCGGCAACGCTACCCTCCACATGTGATGTCCCACCTTCCCCTTCTTTGCCTGTAGCACCCTGTTAGGACGTCCTGTTTGGTAGGCACGTGTTCCGCTATATGTCTTCAACTTCTATGCATAGCTAATCATCGATGCGGTGGTTTAACAACCCGACTTGTCCACATGTGTACAGTTATGTGCACCGTGTCATATGCAAACCTATATGGTTTCGACGGGTACATACTACATGCGGGATGTACACATTCTGCAGACACATTCACATGCAGCCATTTCCATATCTGTACCTGAGGTGGGTTGGTGACATGTGGGGTATGTATTTGCCCATGTGGCACTGCCTAACACAAACATCTTACCACATTTCAGGTATGCACATTGTGTGTAGGTGTATAGCTGCACACGGATGCTAGCAGGTTTGAGTGCACAGGTGTACATGGGTGGGACTTACATGCTACAATGAGGCTATTGTGTATTACATCTGAATGCATGGGTTCTGCATCTGGATATTACACTTCAACATACGCCATCCAGTGTATGCGACAGAGACGTTGCTGGGTGTGGGATATGCTGCTATGCACATGTTTGCCTGTGTTTAAGGTATCTTGGTTCCTTCCTGTTGTTATGTCAACACAGCTACCCGGCTATGTACTGTCACTACTGCTTGTGACCATTATGGTTGGCACCTTTTCCAATGACCATAGTGGGACATGTTTTGTGGGAACATCGGATTTTGCAGGACAACACATACCCACAGTAAGTGGAGTTGACAGGACTTTACTTGTTTGCCATAATATACGCTTATTCTGTTAGCATTTGGGTTCCTTATTCAGTTTCTTATGCCATGTATGTGTTTCATATACAAATTATATGTTTTATGCTACTATTACATGTATATTGCGGATATATTTTTGGCAGGGAATCTCAGGTCATTTTCCATTTTTCGATTTTTGCAGGGACACAACTGTCCAATGAGGGACTGTCCACGGCACATTGGGACAGCTGGTAACCCTGGTGACCATGCCCATGTCGCTACTGGGGTTGCCACCTTTTCCAGTTGCCAAGGTGGGATATTTCCGGGACTCACATCTGAGTTTACAGACCGACACATACACACGGTCACTATATAGCATAGAACTTCACTTGTTTGCCTAAATAAATGCTTATTGTTGTGGCAGTTTGGTTGCTTATTCTGTTTCTTGTGTCATTTAGGTATTTCAGTTACAGAAATAACCAATTCATGCTACCATTACATTAAATACGGGATATCATTATGTCCTACACTCTTAGCACATTTGCCATTTTCAAAAATTTTTTTCGGGACACAACTGGCCATAGAGGGACTGCCCCTCACAAAGTGGGACAGGTGGTGACCTTAGTCGCTACTCCTATGTCGGTGCGGTGCGCTGACATGCTGCTGTACACCTTCTCTGAGTATAACCAGTGACGGTGCATTGCGGGACAAACGCGGTCTCATGCGTATCCTTTGCTCCTTGGACGGGTACACTTAAGCCTTCGTGGGTTGTATTTGCTTATCCGTTTAGTTGGGACAGGTACTATGTTGCATACTCTACGTGTGTTTCATTCTGCATGGGCCCTGGCTGCTGCCATTACTATTATGGGCGGACCGTGGCAGTCAGCACATTAGGTTGCTCACCGCATGCCGGCTTAGCCACGCCTCCGGACGCATCCTACTTGGGCTCGCTCACGTACACTACGCACGTGTCTGTGATTGCGGTGCACT
Organism: Protopterus annectens; assembly: GCF_019279795.1. Classification (NCBI taxonomy): domain Eukaryota; kingdom Metazoa; phylum Chordata; order Ceratodontiformes; family Protopteridae; genus Protopterus; species Protopterus annectens. Next base: position 1,776,968,951 of record NC_056741.1, on the reverse strand, counting down.
CTCATTAATATACATATGGTGCTACTACGCCGGCTATTCACTGCACCGCCGGCGCAGCCCTTACGCCGGCCTTGCGCCGAGCTTCATGAATCCCGGGGTATGTATATTTATTCCTTAAGCCATGTGATACATGAATTAATTAACAAATGCTCTTCATATGACTATTCCTGCTGTTTCTATTGGATCTTTTGAATAACATATGTTTGATTGGCTACCCTTATATATAAAAACAGTGTTAGTATTGTTGTTTTTATTGAAGTCTGAAGAAGCGTTCTGAGCAACGTGAAAGCGCTTACTGTTTTTCAGCAATAAAGGATACATTGATTTTACTTCTTGCATTAAGTTCCTGGTTGGCTTTGATTGTCTTGGAGTATCTACCTCTATTTACTGGACTTTGCTACTTCATTTTTTGAGGTGGTACCTTACCCTGTTGGTGTTTTTCTTATCATTATTGAATCTATTACAGATAATCAAACTTCTGTATGGAAACTCCTTTGCACACATTAAGATAGGCTCATGTACTTCCCAAACAATCATGATTACTAAAGGTACTAAACAGGGTTGTCCCTTGTCCCCATTGTTTTTTGCTGTAGCTATGGAACCTTTTGCAAATTATATAAGATCAAACAGAAACATCAAAGGCATACTAATAAATAATGATTTAATCCCAAAACAGAATTATTTGCAGATGACATCCAATTAACTTTGACTGATTGCAATTCTTCTCTTATTACAGTATTCCGAGCAATAAAAGTATTCCAGAAGAAATTAGGACTCAGTTTTAATGCGAATAAGACTAAAATACTACTTGTTAATTACAATATTAATAAAATAGGTAAGAAATTACATAAATACATTGAGAAAGATGGTAAAATCACTTACTTAGGGATAATCTTGTCTGATAATATTCAGGATGTAACAACCCTTAATTATAACAATAGCTTAAATTCCATAAAACAAATTCTTAATAAATGGAATATTTTTTTTCACTATGGAAAAGAGACTATCCTTAATTAATGAAGTCATCCTTCCTAAAATTCTACATATAATACAATCTTTATCTCTCCTATTCCCAAAAAATATAAAAGAGTACAATTTTTTTTGAGATTTTTATAGTTTTCTTATATGCCTAGATTAGAGATTGGACATCAGGTGGTCTTGGTCTTCGAGATTTAGAATTCTATTCCTTATCTTCAGTTGTTAGGACAATAATTTCATGATTAAATAGCAATTATAATACCAAATGGAAATATATTCAGGGAGGTATTTTGTGTAAATCCAATAATTTAACAAAATCATATCATACTAAAATAGCCAGAAATAACTTTCATTGGTTAGTACAAGACTATTATATAGAAAACAAAAACAAAACAGTTAAGTCTTATTATATTAAAACGATAATAACCTCTTTTAAAAAATTTCATCCTCAGGAACCATGAATATAAAGCATGGATTTTTTTGTTGTATTTCCAATTGCCTATACTCAAAATAGTATTAATACATTTAATTTAACAACGAGTACATTTAAAGACAAAAACCCACTAAAATTGTATCAATTATCAGACAATAATTAATAAGTTTGTGTTAAGCAAAGACATGGTTAGACATTCAAAATGATAGGGAATTAGTTGAAAATAAAATTAATCTAATGCAACAAATAGTAGGAAATCATTTCCCCATATTCAATGATTTGCTCATTCTAATGCACCAGAATATAATTGGAAAGGGACTTCTATTTAAATATATAAGGTACTTAAGAAATCAACAGTATGTCACAGAGAAAGCTATTGGGATTATTTGTCTTGTTAATAACTTCGTAAGTAAAGATGATAAACTAATACTCCAATCTTCAAAACAAAATACTTCATCACTAAGATGAAGGATATTCTCTTGGAAGTTATTGCATAGAACCTTTATCACACTACAAAAAGTTGAACTGATGTATAATAAAGGCATAGGATGCTGGAGATGTAGACTAAATGCTAAACCTAACTAGCAGCATATGTTTTATTATTGTATAAAACTTTATTTATTTAGATAGTTAACTTATTGCCAGTTTGATGACCGGGGATGTCCACTGGGCTCAGAGAGCCGATTTTCAGTGGAGGCCCGGGGAGAAAAGCTCCATGTTACAAAGTTTAGATACAGATACAATATATAAAAGAACAACAATTTACAAGTGTGTTTCATACTAGACAGCAGGTGTAATTTCTTAGGTACATGGTACCTTTAGATACAGTCACAATATTATTAATGAACAATTCACAGTTACATTTCATGTTAGAGAGCAGGTATAAATTTTTAGGTACATGGTACAAATTTGATATTCACAATATGTACATATGTGTGGTAGCCTATAGATCATAGCTAGAGAGGCTAGTAATCATAGCTGGAGAGGGGTTTAGAGGTGGAGAGAGAATTATAGGACTAGGTGGGGAGAATGAAGTTGCATATTCTGTTAGAGTAAAGGAAGGAATGTAACTGAGATTTAAAGTTTTCAAAGTTTGCACGGGTCCTTAGAGAGGAAGGAAGAGAATTCCATTTTTTTTTTTTGCTAAGGAAAAGGATAGCAGAAGTTGACCAGCAGACTGATTGGGTTTTCAGACACAGATTAGGTTTTGGTGAGTAGATCTGAGAGTTCTCTGAGGAGTGTAGGGGAGAAGGATGTTGTATAGAGCAGGGCACTTAGAGGGTTGAGAGATTAGTTTGTGGGCTGTGGTAATCTGAAGATAGTCTAGATGGTTGGAGAGTTTAAGCCAGTGCAACAAATTAAGGGCAATACAGTGATGGGAGGAGTATTTGGCTTTGGTGACAAATTTAGAAATCTTATTATAACAGACTTCCAATTTTGAAGTGAGTGTGGCAGATAAGTTAGTTAATAGAGGAGCACCATACATTAGTGAGGGGAGTAGATAGGTAGTGGCAAGCATTTGTCTGGTGGAAGGAGAGATAAATTGGATGTTCCTGTATAGCATACCAAGTTTTATATGTTTTTTTTAATGTTTTGCTGGATGTGAGTGTCGAATTTCAGGTGTTCATCAAAAGTGACCCCAAGTAGTTTGGCAAAGGGAACAACCTCTATAGTGGAGTTGTTTTGGCTAATGATTTGGAATGAGTTTTTATCAAGAGGGGAAGATTTTTGAGGGAGAATAATAGTATTTTGGATGTATTGGCATTTAGTGGAAGGTGATTCTGAAGCATCCAATTTTCAGTGGTGGAGAAAGCAGCTTGGGTCAGTGTTTGAAGCTCTGGAAGATTGGTGGCACTCCAGATTAATGTAGAATCATCTGCATATTGTACAATTTTGGTATTGGGTATAGCTTTGTGGAAATTAATAAAGATGTTAAACAGCATTGGACTGAGTATGGATCCCTGGGGAACCCCAGTGGGGGTGAGAAGGAAGGTTGTGTTGCCTGTCACCCATTTTGCTGATTGACATCTATTGGAGAGGTAGCTAGAGAATCAGGATAAGGTATTCTGGGAGAGATTAAGGTTGGAGAGATGGTTTAGGAGATGGGTGTGGGAGATGGTATTGAATGTCTTGGACAGATCTCGAGAAGAACAGTAGAAACTATTTTTCCAGAGTACCAGGCAAAATTTATTGTCTCTAGGAAGGAGAGAAGTGCAGTGGGTGTACTATGGCCTGGATGGAAGCCGTGTTGGGTTGGACTGATTAGTTGGTTATTGGCTAAGAATGACATGAGCTAAATGTGAACACATTTTTCTAGTAGTTTGGAAATTGGGGAGAGGATGGCTATGGGGTGGAAGTTGGAGATGTTATTGTTTTTGCCTCCTTTATGGAGAGGTAGAATGAAGGCAATGTGCCATAATTTGGGAACATAAGATTCTAGCATGGATCTATTGATCAGGATGCTAATGGGAAGAGCGATACCATCTGCGGCTATTTTTAGGAAGGAGGATGGGACATTGTCATGGGCACTGGAGCAAGGTTTTCATTTGGACAGTAATTTTTTTATATAAGATTTTGAGATGGGTTTAAGGTTGAATATAGGTGGAGAGTTGGGGCGGAGGGTGTTGTAGGTGGTGGTGACGAAAGGTGGATTGAGGGTTGGGGTTATTGTTAAGGAAGGTTTTGGTCAGTTTAGCTATGGAGTTAGTGAAGAAGGAGTTGAATAGAGAGGCTATTTCAGGGTCAGATTTGCTGGTGTCAGGGCAGGGGTTGCTTTTGGTACCTGGGTTGAGAAGTGAATTAATGGAGTTCCAGAATTGTTTTGGGCTTTTAGATTGGTTAGATTGGAGTTTAATATAGTAGGACTATTTGTCTCTGATGATTTGTTTTTTAGCAAGGTTTCAGAGTTGTTTATAGTTAAGAAAAGTTTCAGGATGCTTGTTTTGATGGTATGCTTTCCAGGATTTGTCTCTTTGTAGCATAAGTTTTTTGGTATCTTTGTTTAGCCAAGGGGCAGATTTGGTTTTTACTCTTTTTGTTCTTGGTGGCACTAGGGAGTTGAGGATGTTTAAGAAGGAGGAGTTGAAAAATTCTAAGGCATTATCTAGTGGAAAGGTTTTTAGTGGGTTCCAATTTGCTTGTTTCAGGGAGTTATTGAAGGTAGGTGGGTCAAAGTTTGTGAGGTTACGTGTGTGGATGACTTGGTGTAGGTGAGGAGAGGAGTGGGTAGCTCGGTAGATAAATGTTGGCAAGTGGTCTCCTATAGGATTGGGTGTGATGCCAGAGTTCAAGATTTTATTGGGATGGGAAGCTAGGATCCAGTCTAGTGTGGTACTTGGGGGGTTGTTTTATTGGGCCTGGTGATGGAGTTAGTAATTTGTGTATAGTTAAATAGATTGATGGATACAGTGGGATTGGGGTTATTTATTTTATTCCAATTGATGTTTATGCCTCCAAGTATATAGATCTCCTCCTTAATATTGGTTGAGGTCCAGAGGAGTATGTCCTCCAGAGTAGTGGTGTTGTTACCAGGGGGGATATAGAGAGCAATGATACAAATGCTTTTGTGGTTATTTACTTACTTATAAAACATATTGAGATAACATTAATTCTCTCTTGCAGTCTGTTTTTCCTGAAACATTTATGCTGACCAAATCTCCTATTTTATTTAATACACCTATTCCCCACTTATGTCATGAAAATAAAATACCCTATTTTATGGAGTATCTTAACATTAGAAAGAAATTTTATCACCAAGAGCTGGAAGAACCAGGCTGAAGGAATTTGTACACTTGGCAACTGAGGTCTGTAATCTTGAACTTATCATGATCAAGACAAGAACATCTAGAATCACCTCTTCATATAATACATGGTTGAAATTCAAAGAACTGCTGAGTAAACAGACTTTAATAATTAGCTAACAATTACTCTTATCACGTCTTTTTCTGTTTAAAAAACTTTGTTTTATATTAGACACCATTGAAAACATATTTTAGTTGTTTATTGTTCTTTTAGACATGTATATATTTTTTTCTAATATTTGTTGTTATATATTAATGTTTTGTTGGAAAAAATTTCAATAAAAACAACTGAGAAAAAAATTTGACAAATTGTTCTTACTTTATTAATAACTACTAATGAAAGAAGAATGAGGTAATTTGTAACAACCCCCCAACAATTTTGTTAAACACATTAGTTGTATCAAGGTTAATCCAACCTGTTAATGATATAAGAATAATGTTGCCACCTCTGCGCAAATGATTTAAGCTAATTATTGATCTTAAAAGAATTAATTTGAAAAGATTTCAGCGTTGACATGATATACACATCCTAAACATTTTACTGTTTCTGTAACAAACTCGAATTTGTATAGCAGGCTTGCAGTTAGTAAGATACAAAAGCTTGGACTATTGCTGATTATTTTTACAGGCAACTATGTTTTCATTCTTGATGTTATGTGTAAAAACATATAAGCTGAAAATTAAGCTGGGGTAATATCTAACAAACCATCTGTACAAATAAAGTATTCATGAAGAGGAAAGCCTGTATTTAAAGAAAGATTACTTATCAGCTTATATTAATGCAAAAGTTGGTCTCACAGTCAAAATAAATGAAGAAGAAATAGGACAGCACTGTCTTGATCACTCTGACTGAGAAAATCAGAAAGCAGCACTAATATTAATATACATAGATTTTATCATTAAACATTACCATATTGATTAGATTTATAAGATAGCAACATATATTGGACTTTACAGTTGTAAATATGATGTTTATGTTAATTATGTCAAATGCCTTTTGGGCATCCACTGTAAATAAAGTCAGTTCTACATACCATGCAGTATTCTCCATAATGGTAATCAACATCCAAATTGAATGATAAAGCTGCAGTGAGTTTCTGAGGGAAATTAATCTGTTCTGTTGGGGAGAGTATATTTGTTAACTGTCTTAGTAACTATTCATTTACTGTTATGGTCCATATTTCAAGGTGAACTTAGGTATAATCAGTAATTTTATTTATTTATGTATTCATTTATTTGTAATTTGATTTGTGTGAAAAATATGATATAAATGGATCTTTTCAGGCCAGCCAGGTAAATAGAAACAATCAAATAGAGCATACAAACACAGATTGATATATACAAAAGATACGTAAGGATCCAAGGACAGCAGATATTTCCAATAAAACTTTCCTTTTAATATGAAACAACCAAAAACCAGGAACATAAGTGCTTTCATAGTGGTGCTACTTCATCAGATGCATAACAGAATGCAAAGCACATGAAACAATTATATAACAGCTTACTAAGTCACATGACTAATTCAAATCACTACTAAAAGGCATATACATTTATAAAGCAAATTTAATAATACAAAATTCTAAATTGACTCATATAAAATATTTATATGTCCCCCTAGCTGTTATAACTACAAGGAAAATATACTTATATATATATATATATATATATATATATATATACACAATAAAACCACTCGCTTGTGGTCAGGACAAACGCCCAATGCTCCAAGTAGAATGTGTAAAAAATAAAGAATAAAGGAGAAGCATGGGCGACACAGAGCCACACAAAGTCAAGCCAAGTCTCTCAGGTATAAATCCAAAACTTTAATTCACTGCAGGTCTGATAAGCGCTTTCACTCATATAGTAGAGCTTCCTCAGATCACATTACAAAGACCATCATTCATAGAGGCTATATATATATATATATATATATATATATATATATATATATATATATATATATACAGAAAATACAGTCTCCATTAGCCTATCATATACAACTACTTATTTATATATTAATGAGAGAAAATGAAGCAAAAACAACACAAGGAATGACACATGAACATGTCAAATACAAATATCTATGTAAAAATGAATGACATTTGCAGATGTGAATATGTTAGTATAAAATCACGTTAAAAGTTACATATAAAAATAAAAATAAAAAATGTATCTATGTATATTTTAGTAAAAATATATATAAAAACATTTACATAAATACTTATAAAGATTATGATTTCAAGACTTTCACATTCCTATGTTTCTTTAGTATGGGCTTAATGGAGGCTCTCTCATTAAGTCCAGAGCCCCTATCTGCTCTTAATCTGACTATCCATCTACTCTCTCTGCTTTCAATGTGGTTCCTGATATCACCCCCACGTATATCAGGCTTGATTGTTTCAAGTGCTCTGAACAAAAAGTAGTGTTCAGCTCCAGCCTGAACCACATGTTTGGCCAAGGCATTATGTGGAAAAGCTTTCCTAATGTGGTAAAGATGTTCACGTATCCTGTCCCTAAAACGATGATTCGTTTTTCCAACGTAAAATGCATTGCATACTTGACAGACTGCCAAATAAACTATATGAGTAGTTTCACAAGTAGCATCAGCATGTGTGCTGAAGCTGGTATGTAGATCAGGATGTTGAAAAGAGGGAGTAGTATCAACGGAGCTACAGTAATTACAATGTCCACATGGTTTAGTATACTTAGAACCCATGGACCGTTCATCTCTCTTTGAATAGCAAAGCATTCTCCTCAGATTCAATTTATTCCTATATAGGAAAGAAGGTTTAGTACCCACAATCTTGCCAATAATGTCATCAGTGCAAAGAATAGGCCAATGTCTTGTAATAATGTTTCTAATTGCTGGGCAATCAGTACTATAAGGTAAGGAGATTCTTACACGGGCTGTTCCCTCGTGTCTACCTCTCTCTATATTAATACTCTCAACATTGACAGCCAGTCCAAAATAAGGAGCGGCCCTACTGAGCCTAAGCTCATTGACATCCATAAGATTAGACTCGATCTCTTGTGAGCCATAGCCACGTTCTTCTAATCTCAATTTCAAATCACCCACTTCTGTTATGAAACCTTCTTCAGTGGCATTTAATCGAGAGGTTCTCATGCCTTGGCCTCTGATAATATTTCTAAAAATGTGCTGTGGGTGCATACTATCACGCTGCAATAAGGTATTAAAATAACAGGGTTTCCTATAAACTCCTGTATTAATCAGACCACATTCTAACTTCTCAACATATAGGTCAAGGAATTCTATCCTGAGTCTAGAATAGTTCATGCTAAAATTCAAATAATCCGTTAGCTGATTTACCATAGTGTGGAATGCACTCAATTCATCCACACTGCCTCTCCATAAAACAAAAACGTCATCCACGAAACGTCCGTAAAAGGCCACCTGCTGCTGGAACACTTCTATATTAAATAAGGTCTCAAGTTCCCAATGCGCCAAGAACATATTGGCGTAGCTATTGGCACATGGCGTGCCCATAGCTACACCCCCTTGCTGCTGGTAGAACGTGTTTCCAAATGTAAAGAAGTTGTTCTCTAAGATGAGTTCAAGAAAATGTACTACAAGGTCAACCTGAACTGGTGTATAATTACTATGTAACAGAAGATAATTAGAAATATAGGATAACCCTACATCATTCGGAAGAATGGTAAATAGAGACTGTATATCAAATGTTACAAAGATCAAGCTATTCAGGTCACGAATATCACCTAGGCAATCATATAAATCAGATAAAAACTGTTTAGAATCTTTAAGCACAACCCTGTTTTCATTCAATACAGGACGTAGGTATTTCTCAACATAAACAGACATGTGCTCAGTAACCCAGCCTTGCCCCGATACTATTGGTCTCATCGGGGGATCAATAGGATCTTTATGAATTTTGGGTAGTCCTTGTATTGTAGGTATAAGGGGAGTTCTAATAGATAGATAATCAAACAGTTCTTGGTCCAAAATATCTCCTTTAAACATATCCAGCAATGTATTACTAACATAAGCAATAGTGGCTTGTACTGATTGTTCACTGGCCACTAAATAGAAATTATCACTCAATAACTTAGCCATAGCATCGTAATATTTGTTGAGTATCTTAACATTAGAAAGAAATGTTATCACCAAGAGCTGGAAGAATCAGGCTGAAGGAATTTGTACACTTGGCAACTGAAGTCTGCAATCTTGAACTTATCATGATCAAGACAAGAACATCTAGAATCACCTCTTCATATAATACATGGTTGAAATTCAAAGAACTGCTGAGTAAACAGACTTTAATAATTAGCTAACAATTACTCTTATCACGTCTTTTTCTGTTTAAAAAAATTTGTTTTATATTAGACACCATTGAAAACATGTTTTAGTTGTTTATTGTTCTTTTAGACATGTATATTTGTTTTCTAATATTTGTTGTTATATATTAATGTTTTGTTGGAAAAAATTTCAATAAAAACAACTGAGAAAAAAATTTGACAAATTGTTCTTACTTTATTAATAACTACTAATGAAAGAAGAATGAGGTAATTTGTAACAACCCAACAATTTTGTTAAACACATTAGTTGTATCAAGGTTAATCCAACCTGTTAATGATACAAGGATAATGTTGCCACCTCTGCGCAAATGATTTAAGCTAATTATTGATCTTAAAAGAATTAATTTGAAAAGATTTCAGCGTTGACATGATATACACATCCTAAACATTTTACTGTTTCTGTAACAAACTCGAATTTGTATAGCAGGCTTGCAGTTAGCAAGATACAAAAGCTTGGACTATTGCTGATTATTTTTACAGGCAACTATGTTTTCATTCTTGATGTTATGTGTAAAAACATGTAAGCTGAAAATTAAGCTGGGGTAATATCTAACAAACCATCTGTACAAATAAAGTATTCATGAAGAGGAAAGCCTGTATTTAAAGAAAGATTACTTATCAGCTTATATTAATGCAAAAGTTGGTCTCACAGTCAAAATAAATGAAGAAGAAATAGGACAGCACTGTCTTGATCACTCTGACTGAGAAAATCAGAAAGCAGCACTAATATTAATATACATAGATTTTATCATTAAACATTACCATATTGATTAGATTTATAAGATAGCAACATATATTGGACTTTACAGTTGTAAATATGATGTTTATGTTAATTATGTCAAATGCCTTTTGGGCATCCACTGTAAATAAAGTCAGTTCTACATACCATGCAGTATTCTACATAATGGTAATCAACATCCAAATTGAATGATAAAGCTGCAGTGAGTTTCTGAGGGAAATTAATCTGTTCTGTTGGGGAGAGTATATTTGTTAACTGTCTTAGTAACTATTCATTTACTGTTATGGTCCATATTTCAAGGTGAACTTAGGTATAATCAGTAATTTTATTTATTTATGTATTCATTTATTTGTAATTTGATTTGTGTGAAAAATATGATATAAATGGATCTTTTCAGGCCAGCCAGGTAAATAGAAACAATCAAATAGAGCATACAAACACAGATTGATATATACAAAAGATACGTAAGGATCCAAGGACAGCAGATATTTCCAATAAAACTTTCCTTTTAATATGAAACAACCAAAAACCAGGAACATAAGTGCTTTCATAGTGGTGCTACTTCATCAGATGCATAACAGAATGCAAAGCACATGAAACAATTATATAACATCTTACTAAGTCACATGACTAATTCAAATCACTACTAAAAGGCATATACATTTATAAAGCAAATTTAATAATACAAAATTCTAAATTGACTCATATAAAATATTTATATGTCCCCCTAGCTGTTATAACTACAAGGAAAATATACTTATATATATATACACAATAAAACCACTCGCTTGTGGTCAGGACAAACGCCCAATGCTCCAAGTAGAATGTGTAAAAAATAAAGAATAAAGGAGAAGCATGGGCGACACAGAGCCACACAAAGTCAAGCCAAGTCTCTCAGGTATAAATCCAAAACTTTAATTCACTGCAGGTCAGATAAGCGCTTTCACTCATATAGTAGAGCTTCCTCAGATCACATTACAAAGACCATCATTCACAGAGGCTATATATATATACAGAAAATACAGTCTCCATTAGCCTGTCATATACAACTACTTATTTATATATTAATGAGAGAAAATGAAGCAAAAACAACACAAGGAATGACACATGAACATGTCAAATACAAATATCTATGTAAAAATGAATGACATTTGCAGATGTGAATATGTTAGTATAAAATCATGTTAAAAGTTACATATAAAAATAAAAATAAAAAATGTATCTGTATATTTTAGTAAAAATATATATAAAAACATTTACATAAATACTTATAAAGATTATGATTTCAAGACTTTCACATTCCTACGTTTCTTTAGTATGGGCTTAATGGAGGCTCTCTCATTAAGTCCGGAGCCCCTATCTGCTCTTAATCTGACTATCCATCTACTCTCTCTGCTTTCAGTGTGGTTCCTGATATCACCCCCACGTATATCAGGCTTGATTGTTTCAAGTGCTCTGAACAAAAAGTAGTGTTCAGTTCCAGCCTGAACCACATGTTTGGCCAAGGCATTATGTGAAGAAGCTTTCCTAATGTGGTAAAGATGTTCACGTATCCTGTCCCTAAAACGATGATTCGTTTTTCCAATGTAAAATGCATTGCATACTTGACAGACTGCCAAATAAACTATGTGAGTAGTTTCACAAGTAGCATCAGCATGTGTGCTGAAGCTGGTATGTAGGTCAGGATGTTGAAAAGAGGGAGTAGTATCAATGGAGCTACAGTAATTACAATGTCCACATGGTTTAGTATACTTAGAACCCATGGACCATTCATCTCTCTTTGAATAGCAAAGCATTCTCCTCAGATTCAGTTTATTCCTATATAGGAAAGAAGGTTTAGTACCCACAATCTTGCCAATAATGTCATCAGTGCAAAGAATAGGCCAATGTCTTGTAATAATGTTTCTAATTGCTGGGCAATCAGTACTATAAGGTAAGGAGATTTTTACATGGGCTGTTCCCTCGTGTCTACCTCTCTCTATATTAATACTCTCAACATTGACAGCCGGTCCAAAATAAGGAGCGGCCCTACTGAGCCTAAGCTCATTGACATCCATAAGATTAGAATCAATCTCTTGTGAGCCATAGCCACGTTCTTCTAATCTCAATTTCAAATCACCCACTTCTGTTATGAAACCTTCTTCAGTGGCATTTAATCGAGAGGTTCTCATGCCTTGGCCTCTGATAATATTTCTAAAAATGTGCTGTGGGTGCATACTATCACGCTGCAATAAGGTATTAAAATAACAGGGTTTCCTATAAACTCCTGTATTAATCAGACCACATTCTAACTTCTCAACATATAGGTCAAGGAATTCTATCCTGAGTCTAGAATAGTTCATACTAAAATTCAAATAATCCGTTAGCTGATTTACCATAGTGTGAAATGCACTCAATTCATCCACACTGCCTCTCCATAAAAAAAAAACATCATCCACGAAACGTCCGTAAAAGGCCACCTGCTGCTGGAACACTTCTAGATTAAATAAGGTCTCAAGTTCCCAATGCGCCAAGAGCATATTGGCGTAGCTATTGGCACATGGCGTGCCCATAGCTACACCCCCTCGCTGCTGGTAGAACGTGTTTCCAAATGTAAAGAAGTTGTTCTCTAAGATGAGTTCAAGAAAATGTACTACAAGGTCAACCTGAACTGGTGTATAATTACTATGTAACAGAAGATAATCAGTAATATAGGATAACCCTACATCGTTCGGAAGAACGGTAAATAGAGACTGTATATCAAATGTTACAAAGATCAAGCTATTCAGGTCACGAATATCACCTAGGCAATCATATAAATCAGATAAAAACTGTTTAGAATCTTTAAGCACAACCCTGTTTTCATTCAATGCAGGACGTAGGTATTTCTCAACATAAACAGACATGTGCTCAGTAACCCAGCCTTGCCCCGATACTATTGGTCTCATCGGGGGATCAATAGGATCTTTATGAATTTTGGGTAGTCCTTGTATTGTAGGTACAAGGGGAGTTCTAATAGATAGATAATCAAACAGTTCTTGGTCCAAAATATCTCCTTTAAACATATCCAGCAATGTATTACTAACATAAGCAATAGTGGCTTGTACTGATTGTTCACTGGCCACTAAATAGAAATTATCACTCAATAACTTAGCCATAGCATCGTAATATTTGTTGAGTATCTTAACATTAGAAAGGAATGTTATCACCAAGAGCTGGAAGAATCAGGCTGAAGGAATTTGTACACTTGGCAACTGAAGTCTGCAATCTTGAACTTATCATGATCAAGACAAGAACATCTAGAATCACCTCTTCATATAATACATGGTTGAAATTCAAAGAACTGCTGAGTAAACAGACTTTAATAATTAGCTAACAATTACTCTTATCACGTCTTTTTCTGTTTAAAAAAATTTGTTTTATATTAGACACCATTGAAAACATATTTTAGTTGTTTATTGTTCTTTTAGACATGTATATTTGTTTTCTAATATTTGTTGTTATATATTAATGTTTTGTTGGAAAAAATTTCAATAAAAACAACTGAGAAAAAAATTTGACAAATTGTTCTTACTTTATTAATAACTACTAATGAAAGAAGAATGAGGTAATTTGTAACAACCCCCCAACAATTTTGTTAAACACATTAGTTGTATCAAGGTTAATCCAACCTGTTAATGATACAAGGATAATGTTGCCACCTCTGCGCAAATGATTTAAGCTAATTATTGATCTTAAAAGAATTAATTTGAAAAGATTTCAGCATTGACATGATATACACATCCTAAACATTTTACTGTTTCTGTAACAAACTCGAATTTGTACAGCAGACTTGCAGTTAGTAAGATACAAAAGCTTGGACTATTGCTGATTATTTTTACAGGCAACTATGTTTTCATTCTTGATGTTATGTGTAAAAACATGTAAGCTGAAAATTAAGCTGGGGTAATATCTAACAAACAATCTGTACAAATAAAGTATTCATGAAGAGGAAAGCCTGTATTTAAAGAAAGATTACTTATCAGCTTATATTAATGCAAAAGTTGGTCTCACAGTCAAAATAAATGAAGAAATAGGACAGCACTGTCTTGATCACTCTGACTGAGAAAATCAGAAAGCAGCACTAATATTAATATACATAGATTTTATCATTAAACATTACCATATTGATTAGATTTATAAGATAGCAACATATATTGGACTTTACAGTTGTAAATATGATGTTTATGTTAATTATGTCAAATGCCTTTTGGGCATCCACTGTAAATAAAGTCAGTTCTACATACCATGCAGTATTCTCCATAATGGTAATCAACATCCAAATTGAATGATAAAGCTGCAGTGAGTTTCTGAGGGAAATTAATCTGTTCTGTTGGGGAGAGTATATTTGTTAACTGTCTTAGTAACTATTCATTTACTGTTATGGTCCATATTTCAAGGTGAACTTAGGTATAATCAGTAATTTTATTTATTTATGTATTCATTTATTTGTAATTTGATTTGTGTGAAAAATATGATATAAATGGATCTTTTCAGGCCAGCCAGGTAAATAGAAATAATCAAATAGAGCATACAAACAGATTGATATATACAAAAGATGCGTAAAGATCCAAGGACAGCAGATATTTCCAATAAAACTTTCCTTTTAATATGAGACAACCAAAAACCAGGAACATAAGTGCTTTCATAGTGGTGCTACTTCATCAGATGCATAACAGAATGCAAAGCACATGAAACAATTATATAACATCTTACTAAGTCACATGACTAATTCAAATCACTACTAAAAGGCATATACATTTATAAAGCAAATTTAATAATACAAAATTCTAAATTGACTCATATAAAATATTTATATGTCCCCCTAGCTGTTATAACTACAAGGAAAATATACTTATATATATGTAAAAAACTACAGATGACATCTGATTTTTATTTTTATTTTTATTTCCTACTGAGGCATCTAGCTTTCAACCTAGGTTTAAAGAGAAATAATAAGAAAATATTTACTAAACATTGTACATCACCTTGTGGTCATTGTAAATTCTGCCAATACATTGATCGTACTGGAGATTTAATCATCCAGATCAACATAAAAAATATAAATTTGATATATATGCTACCTGTGATACAACTCATATTGTGTATTTAGCTTATTGTCCCGTATGTTTTCAATCTTATATAGGGAAAACAGATAGAACCCTTAGAGAAAGGATAAGAGAACATTATTATCATGCCAGAAAAGGCAATATTGCAAGTGCTTTATCTTAACATATTTTAAGTACAGCAAGAAAAGAACACTGTCAGGGTAATGTATCACCTCCCAAAAAAAGCACAAATCCAAAATCAGAAGAGGATGATACTCCACAACAAACGAAGCAAAACCAGATGAATGAAAAGACAAGTCCTTTATTCGAATAAGTAAGCGCTTTCACGTTGCTTGGAACGCTTCATCAGACTTCAACAAACCATAAAATTTAAATCAACTTATATATAAGTAAAACACCAATGAAAAACACATTGGCAAGTCACATGTAAGTTACAAAAATACATCATTTCCTTTCCATAAAAATTATATAAATACATCATAAAGATCTCATGTTAAATGAATAGCAGAAGTAAAATATTAAAACATACTAAAACACATATTAAGACTTATGTTTAATGTTTCAAAGGTTTATCTAATAAAAAAATGGTCTCAATGAAAATTTATCATTGAGACCATGACCTTTATTTGCAGATAGCTTAATAATCCATTTTGCCTCAGCTAGATCTATATTACGTGATACGAAACAGTTCTTAGAAACACTAGCACCTTTCAATGAGAACAATATTCTAGAAACTACAGATTATATGGTAACACTAGACATTGTTTCTCTTTTCACCTGCATACCCAATGATGTAGGGATAGATTTCTTAAGGTTATATTTGTTAAACAAAGGACTTAGCAACAATCAAGTTATTAAACTCACAATGCTGTTAGAAATGGTTCTTTGTCACAATGTTTTTACCTTTAACAATGAATACTTCCTTCAAATTAAAGGAGTAGCTATGGGCACATCTTGTGCAAACTCTTATGCTAACCTTGTGTTAGCATACTGGGAGAATACGTATGTTTTAGAACATTTGGCTTACTCCACTTCTATAAGATATTATAAACGTTTTGTTGATGATCTTTTTTTAATTTGGGGAGGCACACTAGAGCTCCTAAAAGAGTTTGTTCCATATATCAATGGAACTACCACATTTCTTAGGTTGACTGAAATGTATTCACAAAATACAATTGATTTTTTAGATGTGACATTGAGGAAAAAAGACAATACTCTAGAAACAGAAGTATTTAGGAAGGTATGTAGGAAAAATGCTATTCTTCACAGAAGTAGCATGCACCCCCCCCCCCCCATATACACAGAAACATTGTGAGTAATCAGAAACGTTTTTTCTAATATAACTAGTGATGATTTGGTTTTCTCTGATGCATTAAAAACTATAGAAAGTGATTTTAGGCATACAGGCTATTGCAATAGAGATATGCGTTCTTTGGACACTTTTGAACGTACACATCTAGGACGTCCTTTTATTAAAAAACAAGGCAGCATAGATGAGAGACCTATAGTGAGGAATAATGATAAGAGGAGACTAGTGATACCCTTTACTAATAATAATACTTCTATTGTCAACATTATTAAGAGACATTGGAACATTTTACAGTTAGATGATGGTATAAAAGACTTAGTGGGTGAGAAACCATCCTTTAGCTATAAGAATACTAAATCTTTAAAACGTATGCTTTGTTATGAGAGAGTGCCAAAAAATAAGATCTCCTCTGAGAGAAAGGGTACATTTGCATGTCGCTCTTGCAACTAGTGTATATATATATAATGAAATCTAATGTTTTCACACATCCAGATACTGGTGTTAAATATGAGTTTAATGAATACGCTGATTGTAAGTCAAGAAATGTGATTTAATTAGCATCCTGCATAAAATGTTATTGTTTCTATATAGGAAAGACTAATAGAACCTTAAGAGAAAGGATACGAGAGCATTTGTATGCTATACATAGAGAGAATGAAGGGAATGCCCTAGCCAAGCATGTACTACAAAATGACACCACACATGCCTTTAGATTTTTAGTAATAGGATAGTTAACAGAGACTGAAAGACTTGGTAATATTGGCAATAAGACAGAAAAAGCTGAGGCAAAATGGATTATTAAGCTATCTGCAAATAAAGGTCATCGTCTCAATGATAAATTTTCATTGAGACCGTTTTTATTAGATAAACCTTTGAAACATTAAACATAAGTCTTAATATGTGTTTTAGTATGTTTTAATATTTTACTTCTACTATTCATTTATTAACATGAGATCTTTATGATGTATTTATATAATTTTTATGGAAAGGAAATGATGTATTTTTGTAACTTACATGTGACTTGCCAATGTGTTTTTCATTGGTGTTTTACTTATATATAAGTTGATTTAAATTTTATGGTTTGTTGAAGTCTGATGAAGCGTTCCAAGCAACGTGAAAGCGCTTACTTATTCGAATAAAGGACTTGTCTTTTCATTCATCTGGTTTTGCTTCGTTTGTTGTGGAGTATCATCCTCTTCTGATTTTGGATATTTTAAGTACAAACCAAATACACTTTTTTAAATTCAAGGTTATAGCACGCATTTTTGAGAACATCAGGAAAGGAGATGTAAACAATTTAACTGAACAAACTGAGTCCAAGTTGATTATAAGATTAAGGGGAGATTATGGACATGGCCTGAATGATAGGGTACCTATTAAACCTAGGTTGAAAGCTAGAAGCCTCGATAGGAAATAAAAATAAAAATCAGATGTCATCTGTAGTTTTTTTACATATATATATATATATATATATGTATATATATATATATATATATATATATATATATATATATATATATATATTTTCCTTGTAGTTATAACAGCTAGGGAGACATAAAAATCATTTATATGAGTCATTTTAGAATTTTGTATTATTAAATTTGCTTTATAAATGTATATGCCTTTTAGTAGTGATTTGAATTAGTCATGTGACTTAGTAAGCTGTTATATAATTGTTTCATGTGCTTTGCATTCTGTTATGCATCTGATGAAGTAGCACCACTATGAAAGCACTTATGTTCCTGGTTTTTGGTTGTTTCATATTAAAAGGAAAGTTTTATTGGAACTATCTGCTGTCCTTGGATCCTTACTTATCTTTTGTGTGGTTTACAAACTGTTCTTTTGGATTCAAGTACTGGCTGGGGCCTGTGGCTCATGTCTTCAAATAGATTGATATATGGCAAGGAGCAAAACATAAAGTAACATTTGTTTTCATAATTTAACAACACAATTCTAAATTTCACAAACTGGAATCTCTTTCTAAAACAGAATTGCATACCTGAAAATAATGAGTGAAATTGCACTACATATAACATAAAAGACAAAAAAGTCTACATATTAATTCACATTTACATATTGTAATTAAGGCACAAAGAAGAGCTCAGAGTAGGAAGAAGAGGGAGGTGAGAAAAATGAAATAGAGAGGACTTAATATATTCAGAATAATGGATTGGAAAGTAGAGAGGGCAATAAAAATGCAGGGACTTATGTCAGAGGGTGAGAATAGAGAGAAAGACCAAGAAGTAGATCAGAAATGTTAAGCAGTTTGAGGTCAAAGAGAACATAAGGTGAAGTACTAGAAATATTTGAAGGAGTATAAAAACTAACAGGAATAAAAACAGAATGAAAGGGTAAAAAAAACAATGTGATTTTTGTGATTCCAGCATTGTGGAAATGGGAGCATCTAACTTCCTTTTGATGGTTCTTTTTATATATGAATTTAGAATATCATTGCATTTCCTTTAAAAAAAGAATGGTGGCATTTCTGAAGGTTTATGCAAAGACACATCTTGATCCTTGACAATTACAAAAAATGTGGACAGATTTTGATCAACAGCAGAAGCCAGTCCTTGGAAAGTATATAGTTGCATCATTTTGAGAATTAAATGTACCAGTTGCTGTTACGAACATTTATAAAAACTGTGCAAGGAGTATAACTGGACCAGGTGCCTTTTTTAACTTTAATTTTTCTCTAAGTTTGTGAAACTGAACAAGAGTAAACGAAGTTCAGAAGGCTGCATCTTATTTTATTTGAATATCACAAAAATATGGAAAAGGTTTGGTCTGAGATAAGAGTTTGTTTATAAAGTGTTGAAGAGGAATCACAGAAAGCATTACAAATTTCTGGAGTCTTTGCAAAAGAGATGAGAATAACTGTACTGATATTATGTTTAATTTAATAGTAATCTTATCACTGACCTACTTAGTGAGGAGATTTCTGCAAGATGGCCTTTCCTTGGTCAGCTGTCACATACCCATAGCCAGCTCTGATTCTCACTGAGGAATACCCAAGTCAAGAAAGTTATTAGGATTTGCTACAAAGGGGAGATGTGATGATGTACAGAAAAAAATGAAAAAAACCTGCAGAAGCTTACTTTGGGATGCCTTCATGAACAATGTCTTTACAAACGCTGTCAGGTTCTTAGGTTCATAGGTATATACTAAGGACTACCAAGGCCTTTATAAGCTTGACCGTGCAACCCGGCCCAACCCAATTGTGTCTCTATATATCATGGGCATTTTTTAGGATGGGGGTATGTTAGTTAGGAAGTTTCTAGAGATTATGTGGGGAGATATGTTAGTTTGAGCATTACTGTGTGCCTTTGTCTATCAGAGACATGGGAGCCAGACACAGGGTGAATATCCACTTCCCCATCCTTTGTTCAAGGTTACAATTAAATAGGGAGGGTTGGACTCTGCTTCACATGTGTGGGGATCCTGATCCAGAACATGGGGATCCTCTGAGACACACATCTGTCTTGCCAGCATATCTTATTTATGTTACAAGCAAATTTTCATTCATTGCAACTAGTGGTTCTGATACTGTTAATTTCATGGATGTGCAAAAGGTTCATCAAAACTGCATCTGAGAATGCCTTGTATGTCAGGGGCAGATTACCTCTTAGTAACCTGTAAAAGACTGAGTATAGAGATATGGCTTTAAGAAAATCCATATAGGACAATGTGTTTATACCCTGGATTCTCCTGATAAGGAACCTTTTTGGGTGTTCCAACTGCTGCATATGTATGAACAGGTACATGCCAAAGAGAGCATTATATGATGGGTTTGATAAGAGCCAAACAAGGTGACACTATGTTTATGACTTCCTTGGACCTGGATGCCATGCCCTTACTTATAAGCTGGGTGACACAGATTGATTTTCTTACTGCCTTGGCCACATGTTGGTAAAAGGCCAGATTACTGTCTATATACATTCCCAGAACCTTGACTACTGTGGCAACTCTTAGGGATGTCTTACTGATGGATTAATTAGCTTGGGTTGCCATTTTCCCAAAAGGCACTATAATGCATTACTTGGCACTGACTTTAGTCTGTGACTTTGGCACCAGTCATATGTCTGTGTCATGGGGGAAATCTATGCTAGCGCCTAATTTGCAATCATCAGCAAATATGATCAGTCAAATTCCCTTGACATTAGCCTCTGAGAACTACATGCCAAATAGCAGCACAGCAATCTAAACTACCCCACTAATGACCAGTCTGTGAGAGGAGGTGGTCTCACCAATCCTGACTTCCTGGGCCCTGTCTATGAGCCAGCCAGCAACCCAATGAGTTTTTTCAGGGTTTATGCCCAATTTGGTGAGTTTGCCAACTATTCTCAATGGAGGACCTGTATCAAATGCCTTAGCCAGAGCCTGGTAGGTGGTATGCACCATTTTCCCATATCCATTGCCTTGGTGACCTTATCAAAGAAGTTCACCAGGTTTGGTAGCCATGACCTTCTCTTGACAAAGCCAAATTGGGTTAGATCCAGTGTGTGAAGGTTGCCTATGTCTTTGCTGATCATTTCCATGATAATTCATTCCATGCTTTGCATATTAGACTGGCCAGACTAATAGGTATGCAGTTTCTGGGGCCAGTTCATGGTCCAACTTTGTCAAGTGGGATAAGTATTATAGTACTCCATTCTCATGGTACAAATTCTGTTTTGAGGCTATAGTTGAAAAGTGACTAAAGTGGTCTTGAGGTCATGTTCAAATGATTTAGGAGACATTCCAGGATATTGTGAAGCCCCACTGAGCTGTGTTTTTTACCTTAGCAGGTGCTGCCAGAACCTGATCCCTGTTAATAGTTGGGGGTATGCTAGTGAGTATTTTATGGGGAGGCAAGGGGAGCGGTGGTGGTGGGGGTGAAATTTGAGCTGAATTTGCCTGCCGGCAAATTTGCTGTGTCACTCTGATCAGTGAAGCTGGCACCACTGGCCACCAGCTTGGAGCACTGATGTGCAGCATTTGAAGTTTCAAACAAAACTGTAAAAGGCCTTGTGGTTGTGCTTAACCTGTGAGCCTATCTTGACCTCATAACTGGCCTTGTTGGACACAATCAGTCTACTTAGTTTCCTGTTTAGTTTAATAAGAAAGCTCCTATCATTATAGAGTTGCACTTCCTGATTTAAGGCTGATTTAGTTTTTTTGTGCAAAGCAATAAAATAAATAACTTATCTGCCAAGAATGGAGCAGTATTAACTCAAGTCAACCCTCAGAATGTGGCTGAGGGTGCTAAGCAGATGGAAGCTCTGTGAAAATGAGCATGAGACAATTTGTAGTAAGGGAAGTTTACTCAATTGAAATACTGGTTTTCTGGCTGGGCACGTAGTATTATGAATAAAGGGAAAAAAATGGGTGGGAAAGTACTTAAATAGGTTATGCAATAGACAATAGCAATGAAAGAGGGGAAAGAGGGACTTTGAAAGTCAGATTATCACAAGAGCCAGAGGCCAGAGACACAGCTTTTTAAAAACTGGAGCTCTAGTCCTATGGTTATACTCTCAGAAACCTTTAGCTTAATATCTCAGTGAGGGGTGTGGCAGACTCAAAGTAAAGGGGGGAAAACAGTAACAAGGTAAATAAATGCACTAGAATGCAACTTTAAGCAGGTATATACAGCTATAGAACATAATGAAGTACAGATCCTGGAGCAGAATTCACAATACTGCCACTACTGCAATCCCACCACAGACTAAGGCACCAGACTGTGCAGAAATGTACCAGTAATGCTGTAATAAATGCCTAAATGAAGCTCAAATCTGGCAGTAGATCACAGTCCTGTCACAACTGTGAAGACGCTACATGAATGATTGAGGTCCCAGACTGGGTTCAAACTTCCAAAAGCTAACTTTTATATGGAATTCCACTTATGGAAATAGAATTGCAGTATAATGTATAAACAATCTTGCAGTAATACACAATCTTCACATAATTACAAATGAAGCTACAAGACTAAGATCACAGAACAAATTTAAAAAAATGCAGAGATATTTTTTTTTTGCTAAAATATGGGAGAAAAGCAGAGAAGTACAAAAAGAAGTATCACCACATAGGTCAACAACTACAACTTAGGTATTTAAGCAGAACAAAATAAAACCCTTCTTACATTTTTAATGAAAAGCTTGTATCACACACTTTGTGGCTTTCTACATCTCGCAAGATATATTAAAAAAAGATAATGTTGGTCGGCCTGCTTAAATCTTCTAGAGGACCCTTGAAAGTTTTGTTGGCCAAATTAAACAGTGAAGTCACAACATTTTGAACTGATTTCATTAAAATACTATTTCATCAAAAGCAATTTACTGAGGTGTTTGCATCCTATATTTCTAATTTTCAGGCCTGTATCTTCTCATGCATCATAAGTTTCCAGCTTGAGATAATATATATCAAGTTTAATATTGTACAGTGATGTAAGACAATAAAGTCTAAGCTCTCTGAATCAATTATCGAATAAAAGTTCAGTTCTTGTTAGTATATTTAAAACATCTGTGGCAAACTGATTTTCTGAACAATTTTTTGACATCTCTGCTTGGTTAGGTTATTGAAGCTTGAGGCAACTAAGCAAACTGAGTGTGAACGATACTCCCAAACAAAGAAGCTGAGATTTTTCCCATCCATATAAGTATATCACTTTTATGTTTTGCTGTCGATAGCTGCCAGTAATATAGCTTACTGTCTGCTTTTTTTCTGCCTTAGCCTGTTTGATCCAGATTTCAATCCTACCTTTACAGCTTGACTCAGATTTTGAGTTGTAGCATTAATTTTTCATCCTGCGTAGGTTATAATTTTTCCTAAGCCAAATGCTAATATAATTTGTTTAATCTTGAGGCATTAAAGGATAGCAAACCAATGCAAGTACATTTTTTTGCATGCTTGGCATGTATGAATCTCTAAATTAAAGTTAGGATCAAAATATATATTGCAATAAACATTAATTCATCTCTGCTAATTGTTAAATTCATTACTTCACAACTCTAAAAATCTTATTTTTAAACAGCTGTATCTTTAGAGAACAGAATTTTGAAATGTACACTTTTCAACATGCTTTGCATGCTTTTTATTGACTGATTTTTCTTTTTGCTACATACACTCAAAACAAAATTAACTCCCCACTGTTTTACATTCTTGCGTATGGCCAATGTTAAATATTTTATACTCTAAAATTATAACATAACACTACAAGTCATTTATGAAATGAAAGTTTTTCTTGGGCTCCAGAACATCAAGTCTGGTCATCTCTGTTACTGCTTTTATTTCCATCTGTGTACATAATGTATGCCATGCACAATTGTAGTCATATGTACTGTGTTGTATATTGTCTCTGTACAAGTACTTTTTGTTTCCATCAGTATACCTAAAGTAAATGTATATCATGAACTCCTGTAGAGACGTATAATTTACTGCATCTAATGTAACTAAAGTGCACATGTACTGACCCGCATTTTACCATGAAATACAACAAACATTATTATGTATCAATATCACAATAACTAAAAATCTAGCACAGTGAAAGGTCAACAATTTGTAAAAAATACTTTAAAGGCTTTATTGTTAAGAGCTTTCACATTATAAGTTTGCAAGATGCTAGCAGATTGAAGAAACAAAGCCAAATGTTCAAATAAATATCACTTTCAAAAAACATGTGACTTAAATTAACTAATCAGTGAATTGCTGTGATATCAGCATTAAAGCATGTCTGAAGGAAGTGAATGCTACTATAACAGCATTAGGTCCATACTATTGCATAAGCACTTATAAGGAACTATTAGAAATATAAATGTACAGCTACCCATCAGAGCTGATATTTGCTTTAGGTGCTAGGACTTTGGGGTGCATCATGACACAGGTTGGGAGGGTGGCCTAATGGTTAAGGTGTTTGCCTTATAAACACAAGGTGCAGGGTTTGAGTCTCACAAGGGATAATTGGCTAGGATTAAAATAGCTCTCAAGGGCAGTTAGTTTAGTACTAACCTATGAACCTATATAGATGACTGCATATAAGGCATTAATGAAGAAACATGTCGTCAACATTAACTTTAGGCATGGCAGCTTTTCATTTTCTTTTCCCATTCTACGCAGCCCAGCTTTATTGGAAAAGGCAGCCTATTTCTCCAAGTAAGTTGCATAAAGCAGAAGGCACGTCTGCAAAGCACATGGATACACTCATGCACATTGGACATACAGCAAGAACAGCTTGATTAGTGTAATTCATCTATATGAATTTCTATGGAATATACTAAGGAACTTAACACCTTTAGTGAAAACATCCACGGAGGACCTGCAAACTGCCATCAAAGGTGTCCTGGCTGGGAACTGAACCAAAGAATCAAGCACCTTAAGGGAACAGCACTAATAGCTGTACAACTATACAGCCCTAGTTGCATTACCCTGCTACTTAATTAAATGTGCTGCTTTTCTGGCAAGAATGGAAACAGCTGGCAGAATTTAGTACTCTGCATGTTTAAAATTCTAAAAATGGTTAATATAAACTCTTTATTGTACTCTGCCATGTGCTAACCAATTTTAGCATAGCCGTGATTGTGGGTATAATCCAGGGCTTACCTGAAATGGCAGACATGATGATGATAAGAGGAAAAATGCATCTGAAGAAAGCTGACGTCATTGGGAATATTATGTTAGAAAATGTTTGTTTGGCTATATATTGAAATTTAATTTAGAGATGCAGTCAATTCCAATTGTGTGCGCATTTATTGATAAACTGTGAAACTTTATTTGGGCATATCAAGGTTCTCGCTTAGAGTGCTTAGCAAATGCATGCATTTGTTGTATTTGCATTTCTTTGAAGTAGATGGTATTCCTGTTTGCTAGAATAATAACATGTTTTTACATATTCATCCAAACACTGAGCAGTGTGACCTACACAGGAGATATATCAGCTTTTAGATCTTTTTCAGTGAAAAGGATTTGGAATTAAAAGCTGATAAAATTAAAATGTGCAGTTTACACAAATAGCCTACTCTCCTTGTGCTTTGGGTATATAAATAATGATCTTTATTGAAATATTTTTAACCATATATTTGGCAGTTTCTACAATAAAAGAAAACAGAAGACATTAGAGAAGTAAATCTTACTTTATCCATTTCTTCTAAATAACGGTAAACGAAGTCTGTCTTCTCTTCCTGTACCACATTCCTTTTGTGCTCATCTAATATCTTTCTTAAAATACCTTGGACTGCATCAATGTTTTTAAAAATTTTTTGGAATGGAAGTGGAAGGCCTCGGACAAAGGGAATGGTGTTGTAGACCTGCAATCAATAAAAAAAAGAAAGAAACTTAGACCTGTTCATGCTTTATGATGTGATCTGTCAAGTAATTTAACAACCAAAATACAGAAAATAAGTTTCTTTTATAATCAGCACAGGCATGAGAAGTTAAGAGATTTACCTGCAAGGCTCTGTTCATTGCATCATGTTAAACTCTACATGTAGTTTAGCATCCCATCTGAAATATAAAAATAGACTCTCACTGGTCCAGTGTATAAAAGCAACTAAATAAAATAAAATAAACAAATACTCATGAATGTTAACATTTTTTTCTTTATTTTAGCCATGTCGTACTCCATTAATTGATTTCATCATAAGACGTCATCATTCTTTGACAAAGGCATTTAACTGAGCACATGTGACTAGAATAAAGAAGAAAACATCATTCTTATCAATTCATTTATTTTATTTTATTTCACTAGCCCATCTATTTGACTGCCCATCTCCTTACCAGTTCTTCGTTTGGCCTTCACTTATTTCTTTGCCTGTCACCACTACTTTCAAGCATTATTACACTTTTTAGTGTAACAATCTCAGTGGGCAGCAAGTGTGCTTTTTATCTCAGCAAACCAGAATAAAACATTATTACATCTTTTCAAAAGTCTTCTTTCATTTCCATACTTTAATAACCATGCTTCTGTACCCATTTGAAGAATGCTGTGTTGGAGGGTGATTATAAAACAATGCATTCATCATGTATATGTCTGTTTGAGTTATTGCTTCTCAATGCTGTATGTTTATGGAGAGAACAAAGACACAGTACATTTGTGCTATATGAATCACTTAGAAAATCCAAATGTACCTGTGGGAAACCACCAACTCACTGCTGGCATTTGAGGAAACAATCATATTATAAAGGATTTAGGCACAAGGGTAATATCTAAATCATGCGTTTTTAAACAATTATTTATCTCCCTTAAAACTCAACACAAGATCACAGAAGGAATGTACCAGAAATTCACCAGTCTTAAAGCACAGTTCAGTAAAACTACAACTGAATGAAAAGGACAGATATTTGAAAATAGCATTACAGGGCAATACATCCTACATTCACCTAACTTTTGCAATCATCTCAAAGTACACTTCAGTCCATTCTTGCTGGAAGGGGAAAGCCATTTCCTTCACTGCAGCTACCACAAGTATCCAAGTGCCAGTTAATATATATAAAGCATATCACTACTGTGAGGAATACCACTAGAATTTTGCTAATTATTGTACACACACACACACACACACACACACACACACACACACACACACACACACACACACACACACACATACACACACACACACGTGTGTGTGTCTATGTGTGTGCATGTGTGTGTATATGTGTATGCATGTGTGCATGTGTGCGTGACTGTTTGTATCAACAATTATAAGTGTACACCAAAGTAGAGTTTCATGAATTTGCATTTTTCAATTGTTTTATTGATTTGATCTTATCAGCTACTGAGAAATTAGCTGTTAGCCACTTCTAGGACAAGTCTGAAACTAGTAAATTAAGCAATGATGAAAGCCAATGAAGTACTGCTGTTTGCTCCATAATGCCATCCTAACTTCTGGCTCCTTTAGTATTAAACGTTCTTGAGCTCTCTGTATCGATTTTCTTAATCTTTTCTCTCAGTGCCTACCCCACAATGTAAAAGACAGACAATCTAAGTTGCTTTGCTGGAGTAGGGGAATAAAGCCCTGACTACAATCCAGTTAACCTAGGTTCTTTTAGTGGCTTGGGTGACTGACAGAACGACAGGGAGGGATGAACATTTCCATCCCTAGGGGAGGGTTGCCCTATGGGCAATTCTCATATCCAATTCCTGGGGAAGACTGAGGATATGGTGAAGGTGTGTGTCACAAATAGTGGGGCAAGGGGTGGACCTTGGCTGAGTTTACAAAAAAGTTGCAGTAATACATCAACATGTTCTCATTTCATACCCACCCTGAGGACTTAATGAGGAGTACAGGTGAGGGTCTGAATGGAGAGATGATAAAATCAGCAAAAGAGAGAAGTATTGCTGGAACTGAATTCATCCTCAAGTCTTGGTGAGTGCCTTCATGAGATGGACACTGTTTTTCACAAAATCTCACCAAGATGGCACTCATATATAGACTGTATTTTATATAACATATATCATGGACAGAAGTAGGTTAAAAAGAATAAAGAAAATAGCTGGGTGCATGAGTCCCAGGATAAAAAAGCACCCAATTCTGGTAGGAGCACTGGTCCCAGGATTGGAAAAAAATGACAGTGTAGAACCCTCAAGACAAAGAAATATTCCTACAATGGGGCTAGGCCAGGCCCAGGAGGAGGATGCCCCCTGCTGTAGATGGAGGTAGCAGTCCACAAAAATCACAAAAACTGATAGGCCATAAAAGAGCCATACAGATGATAGAGTAGACTATTGAAAATAAGAAAGAAATTATGTATTGTTACTATTATGCAAGAAGTCAGAATTTCCAGACAAAAGATATACAAAAAGATTAAGAAAGAAATTAGAGGAAAGAAAAATACTTCCAAAAGAAAAACTGTCAGAAGCTTCAGATAAAAAAATATGTTCATTAATACAACAAATCCATGAAAACAATATATAGACCAAGAAACCTTGTGCCATTTCAACAGAGGAAGTGCAAAAATTTAAAGAACAAAGTTTAGAGATCTTTGAAGGGTATAAAAAAGAAATATGGACATGGGAAAGAGAGATCTCATATGGTACAAAATTTATGCAAAGGTGGAAGCCAAATTAATCAGCACATAAAAGGCAGCCCCAAAGATATTCAACGAAAATACAGGCAAAGGCATCCAGATGTAGAAAATTTCACAATAAAAAAAATAAGATCACAAACAGAAAATGTAGAACAGAAGATCAGGCAAGAAGAAGTTAAAACATAGAAGCTGAAGTTATGGAATATTTGCAAAGTGAAGTATTCAGTGTAGAAAGTCTAACACAGCCTATATAACAGCATGATGGAGCAACCAGTCCCCAAAGTAAGGAGAAACAAGAGGAGGAGGAGACATCTGTCATGATAGGAGCTACTGCCAGCCATGCCAGGAAAAGAGTGACAGTTGATTTGTGGCATATGCCAACATGGCTGGCTTGAATTTTGTAAATAATTATGTCATTTATATGTTGCTTGGGTTAAAATTTATCAACAGTGTGCCCTCTTGGAAGGAAAAGAAACATACATGCATTATTGTATCTGTTTTAATGTATACATTGTAACAGCATATACTAAAAGAGAAGAGGTTATTCCACCTGACTTTGAAAAATATTCTTGAAATTAAATTACTTGTTATCCCATAGTTTTGAATGGAGCCAGAGACACAATGTCTGTATTAGAGAATAGGTTGTAGCTCCAGTAGGAAGAGTGGAATGGTTTTAGAGTTTTATGACTTCCAGCAGCTGCACCACATCTGAGCAATGCTCTTGTGTGTGTATTATTGACATGTAGGTGTTAAAGTCCTGGTTGGTTCTAGTGTTGGTGATAGCATGGGAAATGGAGTCAGATGAACAGATGTATGGAATGTCATTCTGTACAGAAATAATGTTTTAATATTAGAGGAGACTGAAGTCTCAGCAGCAATCTGTATTCTGTCTTGGACTTGACAACAAAAACCACTCACTCATCTTTACCTTGTCCTATTCAGTAAGAAGAACAACAGTATTTTTTTAGTCAATCAGGAATAGATAGCAAGACTAGCTAAATGCTATTTTTCTGTAACTGTATGAAACTTTCCATCAGTGTTAATTTTAATATTTCCCGTGTCTGAAACTCTGGTCTTTAGTGAAAATAGATATTTAGTATTTCCATGTTCTTTTATTTTTTATTATTAAATATATTTAAACTTTTCATTGTGGCTGGTCCTTTTTAGAAAATATTTAAGTTTTGAGAGGACTTGCATACATTTATTTGGTGATAACTCTGGCCACTCCCGAAAACCTGGCTGTTTGGTCAACATTACCATTTGTATTAATATTAATTTCACACAGTATAATTGGGTACCATTGTAAGAGCCTTATAGTAACTGACTG
This sequence comes from Protopterus annectens, assembly GCF_019279795.1. Taxonomy (NCBI): domain Eukaryota; kingdom Metazoa; phylum Chordata; order Ceratodontiformes; family Protopteridae; genus Protopterus; species Protopterus annectens. Next base: position 1,776,938,949 of record NC_056741.1, on the reverse strand, counting down.
GTGGCAGTGAAACTACCTTATAGTCTGGAAAGAAGGTGGCATAGCTAGTAAATCTATACTAGCCTTTCTCAGGTGTGTGTGTGTGTGTGTGTGTGTGTGTGTGTGTGTGTGTGTGTGTGTGTGTGTGTGTGTGTGTGTGTGTGTGTGTGTGTGTGTGTGTGTGTGTGTGTGTGTGTGTGTGTGTGTGTGTGTGAGAGAAAATTAAATCTCAAATAGTGTGTGTCAGCTATTTGCAGCAGGGGCACAAAGCACTGGTTTCACAGAAAGGGTGCTGGGGAACTTGGCTTTGACACTCAGCTGAGGACCTATCCCTACAGCTGTGCCAGTGGGGAGTCTTATTGAGGACCAGCAGGGAGACAGATATAGAGAAATCCAGACCCTGGGCTGAGTATGATCCCTGTGTGCTCTTAATGGAAATTGTGTTTGATGCAGAAAGGTCTGCATCTGGAAATACTAAGTGTATCCATTTGTATTCCAAGTGAACATCCCTCTCTAGTGTCAGTGGTGAGGATTTGAGGCTCCTTGATTACTGGCCCAAAGTGGGGATGTCACAACATCTGAAGAATAAATATGGACATGGGAAAGAAAAAGAGATTTAATATGGTGCAATATTTATGCAAAAGAGAAAGCAAAACTAATCTATGCAAAAGCAGCAGCACCAAAGATATTTGAAGAGAAATACAGACAAAGATATCTGGATATGGAAAATTTTACAATAAAAAAATAAGAAAACAAAGAGGAAAAGTAGAAAAGAGGATAAGTAATGGAGAAGTTAAAGAAATAAAAACTGAGGTTATGGATTACATGCAAAGTGAAGGATTTAATGTAGAAAATTTAACTCAGATAACAACACAACAGGATAGAGCAGTGGACACCCAAATTAAGGAGAAACCAGAGGAACTGGAAGCATCTAATCAGTTGACATATGAAGATAATTTGGAGCATCCCACAGGAAATCAGTACATATATTTAGTTGAAGCTATGCAGCAAGGAAAATAACAGGAAATACTGGCAACTCTGACACAGTCAATGTCGTGGAGTGATAGGCCAGTGAGCTCCCATGTGAAAGAGCAACGGATGACACAGGGTGAAACTGAAGAGAACGTGGCACAGGAAGATGCTATAGTATTTTCTATAGAATGCCCACAGGAAATAGAGAACAAAGAATGCCCCACAGTTTAGTAGAAAATGAGCTAAGAGAAGAGTTGCTTGATTTAATAGAGATGGATAGACATATTAAGATCAATGAAAGAAATAGACGGCAGAAGGTCAATAAAACCCAAAAAGTTAGAAGTTTGATAAAACAAATGAACACAGTAATTAAATTTGTCCATAGAGATTCATGTGATATAACAGAAGTAAATTGTATACATTACTGTGCAGATAAATTAATAACAGATAGAGTCCTACCACAAGAACACATGGTAGTCAGGGGAAAGGACAGGGAGAAATCGAATGACATAATGAAAGTATTAAATAGAGAAAACTATAATTCAATTAAGACAGGAAGTTTCACTGTTAGAAGAGTATAGAAGAAGGAATAAATCAACAAAAATACTCAGAAAAATAGATGTGATAAAAGCAATGCACAGTATTATAATAGATCAGGATTTATCGTGCTCGTGCAGTATCTCAAATAATAAACTAAAAATATTAGCACAGGCAGAAACATTTAAAAGATACAGAGATAAATATAAAGGAAAAGTACAAAATAAGCAATTTATTGATGACCCAAAACAGTTTTATAGAGAATTGGGAAACAAGGTAAAAGGAATTGAAAGACCACCAAGAAACAAATACATTTTGGAGAAATATCTTTGAAGGGATTCACTTTAGAAGATCGAATTCCCAAAATCTCGAACCTCATATTATCGAGACCAAAAGATCGAGTTTTGGAAACTCGAACTTCTAAAATGAAACGGAAAAAAAAAAGTCAAACATTGCTTTTGCAGGGGGGCTTCACCCCCCTGCATCCCCCACATCCCCCAACTTAAATATACCAACTCCGAGATCGCGCTACAGTGGGGAAAAAGGAAATCTCCCATATTGCGCTGTATGTGGAAGCGCAAAATGGGAGATTTCCCACTTCCTGTCAACACCACAAAATAGATAACAACATTACGTACACACAGGGCATACAAGAAGCCTTCCTCTGTGTGCACGTAACGTTTTAAGGTAAGTAAAGTGTTATTTTTTAAAACTTTACATATTCGATATACTGAAATGTCGATCATATGGTCTCGACCATATGACATTCAAGATTTCAGTATTTCGATAATGTAAAGTGCTCCCCTTTGAAGATACTGTGGAACATAACAAAGATGCTAAATGGATTGAAAAAGTAAAAGAAAAATATTAAGTTCAAATTTATAGGATATGAAATGGGATGAAGTGACGGCCACACAGACTGAAACAAAGTTAAGAAAAGGCTCTAATTGGAAAACCCCAGACCCAGATGCAGTACTTAACTTCTGGTTAAAAGTATTAATATCTTTGCACAAAGATTTAACCACAAGTAAGAACTATTTATATGTGCACTCTGAACAGACACCAGCCTGGCTAATAATGGGAAAAACAATGCTTCTACCTAAGAGTAAACCTGCAAGATACCCTAAAAACTATAGACCAGTAACTTGCCTTCAGACGATGTATAAACTATACACTGAAATTGGAGCAGACAGAGTATACAGTCATTTAGAAGAAAACTCAATTATGACAACAGAATAAAAGGGTAATAAAAGAAAGTCATATGGAACAAATAATCATTTGTTGTTAAACAGAGTCATAGTGGAAAACTGCAAAAAGGGGAAGAATCTAAGTATGGCATGGATAGACTACAAAAAAAGCATTTGACAGTTGCCCACATTCATGGATAAAAGAGTGCTTAAAAATGTATAAGATACACCTTACACTGAAAAATACATCACAATCACCAAGAAAAAGTGGCAAACCACTCAGCAGTTAAGCCATGATAAAGGGCAAATTATTATTCCAGGGATAAAAATTCAAAGGAGGATATTCCAGGGTGACTCTCTGTCACCATGCTCTTTTGCCTTGCCTCAACCCATTAGGCTATCTGCTTAACAGATTAGGAGATGACTATAATTTGGTTCCCAGAAAACAACAGAGTGTAAAGATTTTTCATCTTCTCTTTGTAGATGATATAAAACTGTATAGCTCATCAGATGAGGAACTGAAAGCACAACTACAAGCGGTCAAAACATTTTCAGATAATATAAGAATGTCATTTGGTCTTGATAAATGTGCAAAAGCAAGCTTTAAATCAGAAAAGCTGCAGTACCAAGAAAGCATCAGTTTGGGACAAGAATGTGATATAAAAGAACTTGAGCAAGAGGGAGTGTATAAATAGTTGGGAATTGATGAAGAATCAACAATAAAACATGAACAAATGAAAATAAAAATCATTAAGGAATATTTTAGAAGACTTAAATTAATCCTGAAAACAGCATTGATGTCTAGGAACAAAGTTCAAGATATATATCAATTTGCTCTTCCTGGTCTAACATGGTTTTGGAGTGACTGATTGGCCCCAAAAGGTGTTGGATAGATTAGACAGGAAAACAAGAAGGATGCTTCATGCTCATCAAATGATTTATAAAAATCAGTGCATACCAAGATTATATATTTCCCGTTCTGAAGGAGGGTTGGGCCTCCTTGAAATTAATTATATGTATAGGTCTGCAGTCATGGGACTGCATACATATCTGCTGACCTCACAAAGCCCAAAGGTTCTGAAACACAAAGAGAATAAATCTAAGATGACTCCCCTGCTTAATCTAGCAGAAACATATCGGCATCAAGCGGGAATGGAAATCAAACCAGAAGCAAATAAAGTCAGGCAGTAACCCAATGTGCCAGAAAACAAAAGAAAGAATATAAGGTAAAGGATCAGATGAGAAGGCAAGAGATGTGGAAAATAAATAAATATAGTTGCAAGTATAGAAACTCCTGGAACAACCTCATGTTGACCAGGGTCAAATGTAGGAATGGTTAAGGAGAGGTGAATTTAAACCAAAAGACAGAAGGTTGATATTGATGATCCAAGACAGTGTAAACCAATGTACTTAGTCCAAAGTCCATTGAACATGTGTGAGAAACAAACTTTTAAAGGCCAAAAAACAAAACACAATCCAAAAAATGGCCTCAGTTGCAACGAGATGAAGAAAGATAAAAAATTCCAAATAAGCAACTACGAAGTGCTTAAAAAAGAGAACTTTAATTTAACAAATAAAAATAAATCAGATACATCCAGTAAATCAAGCACTTTCGTCTCCAACCATTTAGAGACTTTATCAAGACAGAGCATACCCCAACTGCTAGTAAATTTATAATGCAAAGTTAATTACTGAACCAATCAACAACCACGGTTCATGCATAATTCATGAGCAATGACTATTCCTACAATTTACATCTAATAATGTCAAATAACCACACATAAAATATTCATCATCCTAAATATTACCCACTATAATACATATAAATACATAACTAAAAAATACATTATTAAAAAATCTAATAAAAACTCAAGCATTTCCTATATGTTGTACACCTCAAATAACCCCAATATATTATAGTATAAATGCATGTATAAATACATAATAGATACAGTATAAAATTCACAAATGTATAAATATAAGACATAAAGATAATGCATATGTTTCAACTATTAAGAATTACAAGAACATTTCTTTAAAAGCATCATCTGTCTAAAGCTTTTAATCTTAAAAAGCAAGTAATTGCAACAGATTCATTTAAGCCTGGCCATTGAGTTGCATTTGTTCTCAACTGCCATAAGGCCTCACTTCTCTCCAAATATAAAGTCCAAGGTCCACCTCTTGGGTATAGTTCAATAACTTCAATAACAGTGAATTTAAAGTCATGTCCGGGCCATTCCGTACAATGCTTTGCAAGGGCATTGGTTTCTTTCTGCAGTCTGATATCCCTCAAATGCTCATAAATATATTTTTTAAGTTTCCTTTCTGTCCTTCCAATATAAAAACAAGCACATTTGGAACAGAAAGCACAATAAAGCACCTTCTCAGTGTAACAGCTGCATACTTCTTCATATGGTCCCCATTCTGAATCTGGTAACTCCTTTCAAAGATGTTCTTTAAGGTTTGTCCCTTTCTATATACCACAATAGGCTTCTCACTTATGCATTGTCTAATGTCATTACTTGAGGTCAAAATTATTCAATTTGTATCCAAAATCCTAAAAGTTTCTTTACTATCAACATTATAAGAAGTGATAAAAGCTGAACACAACTTTCCGTTTGCTTGCACTTGTTCAACAGGTGTCATAACATTCACATTAACATTGCTGTCTGTATTAATAGAGCCAATATTCAAATTTAAAACCATATGCCTGTTCCCTTCTTTGCCAGAGTGCACCATCTCCGAATTCAGTATAGCATGATAAAACCCTCTCTCTCTCTGATTAACTACTTCCAACATTAAATTATTGATTAAGTCCAATGGATATTCTCTTTTAAGAAACATATCTTTCAGCAGTTCACATTCATCCAAGAAAGAGTCAAAACTAGACACCATCCAAGCAGCTCTAACAAACTGCCCCTTAACAACTGCTCTTTTTTGTTTGAAGGGATGGCTACTATCAAAATGTAAAAAACTGTTTGAATACGTTTCCTTCCTATAAATATATTACTCAAAATTCCTTAAGACTGTATTTTTTGTCAGTTTTAACATCCAAATAAGAGATTTCATTGGGGTCAATATTATGGGTAAACCTTAAAAAAGCTGTTGAATTATTCATGTGAGTTATAAATTCATTAATCATCTCACTTGGTCCATCCCAAAATATAAAAATATCATCCAAAAATCTCACATACATTTTACAATGTATATAATAAACTGAATTAATAACAAACTTTTTCTCCCATTGTAGCATCACCAAATTAGAATACAAACCACCACATGGAGATCCCATAGCAACACCAACTGCTTGGATAAAGAATTCACCATTAAAAAATATACAGTTATTTTTCAACACAAGTTGTTCGTATACATTAATTTTTGGTTGTGATACTCCATTTTCCAATAAAATAGTCACATGCCCATTCAATGCCAGTATCATGGGGTATTGAGGTGTACAAATCCTTCACATCAATGGTGATGAATACACCTGTCTCACTGTATTCTAAATTATTAACCCTTTCTAAAAAAAAATCCCATGAATCCTTACAAATAATAGTTTCTTCACTAACAAAACATTTCAAATTAATATCCAAGTATTTTGCTATGGGATAAGTGATAGAACTACACCCATTCACTACAGGGCGCATAGGTGGATCAACCATATTCTTGTGTAGTTTTGGTAATCCAAATATACAAGGAGTTTTTGGATGATGCACTGTCAGGTAATTGTACTCATCTATAGAAATTGAGCCTTCAATAAAGAGGTCCATTAATTCATTTCTTACTTTGTAATAAATGCCATTTAACTCATTAATAGAGATTTTCCTATATGCATCACTCAAAAGAATGTTATTCATCCTTGTGTTATAATTATCTAGGTCCATAATGACAATTCCACCACCTTTATCTGGTCTTATAATCCGCACACCTATATTAGTTCTAAGTTTGTTTAGACCATCCATTTCACTTTTACTTCAGTTAGGTGAGTGTGCATTTCTGTGAATATTTCTAATATCTATTTCACACATTTTATCAAACATCACTAATGCAGGGTGCAGAGGTGGGTTGAATGTGCTTGAAATGTGCAAAGGGTTACTTACATATTCAACAGATTTCAATAGGACATTTAAATTCAACTTCCTAACAAAATGTCTGATATCAATTAATGTTTGTGCAATGTTAAACTTTTTGGCTGGGATAAATGATAAACCTCTAGAAAATAAATCACAATCATTAACATCAAAAATACATGAAGAAAAATTATATACATTAAAGTAATTTCTAGAATTCTTTAAAATAACACAGTTATTCAACATATGCTCATTCGAATTCAATTCCATTCCCGATACCCCCCCGATAATACATTTGTTCCCCTCGACCTCTGTTTGTAGGAAAAGTCCCTTGATTCTGCACATTCTGGTTGTTTCTGTCTCTCAGTCTTTCTGATCTCCACAGTGGGGGAAAGTTGTCTTGATCTAAAAAAATGTTCCTCATTATTATTTAAATTCACTGTTATTGAAGTTATTGAACTAGACCCAAGAGGTGGACCTTGGACTTTATATTTGGAGAGAGGTGAGGCCTTATGGCAGTTGAGAACAAATGCAACTCAATGGCCAGGCTTAAATGAATCTGTTGAAATTACTTACTTTTTAAGATTAAAAGCTTTAGACAGATGATGCTTTTAAAGAAATGTTCTTGTAATTCTTAATAGTTGAAACATATGCATTATCTTTATGTCTTATATGTATACATTGGTGAATTTTATACTGTATCTGTTATGTATTTATACATGTATTTATACTATAATATATTGGGGTTATTTGAGGTGTACAATATATAGGAAATGTTGAGTTTTTATTAGATTTTTTAATAATGTATTTGTTAGTTATGTATTTATATGTATTATAGTGGGTAATATTTAGGATGATGAATGTTTTATTTGTGGTGATTTGACATTATTAGATGTAAATTGTAGGAATAGTCATTGCTCATGAATTATTCATGAACCGTGGATGTTGATTGGTTCAGTAATTAACTTTGTATTATAAATTTACTAGCAGTTGGGGCATGCTCTGTCTTGATAAAGTCTCCAAATGGTTGGAGACGAAAGCACTTGATTTACTGGATGTATCTGATTTATTTTATGTTTATTTGTTAAATTAAAGTTCTCTTTTTTTAAGCACTTCTTAGTTGCTTATCTGGAATTTTTTATCTTTGTTCATCTTGTTGCAACCAGGGCCATTTTTTTTGGAATGTGTGAGAAACAGACAACTGTAGGTTTTGTAAACCAGAACTTGAAACAGTTGCACACCTTGTTGCTGGTTATTTCAGATGAATGGCAGAAGGACTGTATACCGAAAGACATATGTAGCAAGACTGTTGCACTGGGGATTGTGCAAACATAATATTGAAGTAGCTGAAGAACTCTGTTAAGATGAGCCACAAAGCATCATAGAAAAATGATGAAGTTTATATCAGATAGAATCATCCATTACCAACTGTTTAAGAATAGATGCAAAAAAACATATATAGTAGTCCATGAAAAGATGACAAAAGTAGCATTGATTATTGGATTTGCTATACCCAGTGACTGCAGTGTCTTCTGTACAGAGGGACACAAAGTCATAATGTACCAGGATTTGCAAGCAGAAATGAGGCAATGTGGAAGAAAGATACTCAGTTCCAGTAGCAGTTGGAGCAACATGTCTTACAAAAAAGAATCTACAATCGTATTTAGATATGTTTCCAATACTGGTCCTCAGTATGCAGTATAGGAATAAAATACCCTGTTTCCCTTTTAGATTGTACTTCCTCTATAAAATTTCCAAGAAGGTCTTCTGGGTATCCTCTTCTTATGAACATATTTCTGAGATTAGTACATTCCTCCTGGAAATGGCAGCCTAGGGTAACCATTCATGCCGTCCTTAATATTTGTCCCTTGATGACTGCTGTGTTCTGATGGAAGGGATGTGAACTTGTAAAATGCAAAAAATAGTTGGAGTACATAGTTTTCCTATAAATACGGGAAATATACCTGTTATTCCTGAGATCTTTTTTCGAATAGGACATCCACGTAGGCTACCTTATCAAGTTGAATTTCATGGGTGAAAGTTAAGAAACTAGTAGTGTTATTTATATAATCCAAGAAGTCCCCCATTTTTCTTTAGTATTCTTCTATACAATAAATATGTCATCAAGGTAATGAATGTAAAGTCTAAAATATTTGCTAAACTGATGACTGAATAAGTATTTACGTTCCCACTGGGCCATTACTACATTAGCGAAAAGAGAGACAGCTGGAGAACCCATGGCTACGCCACTGTTTTGTAGAAAGTATTGTCCCTCAAACATGATGTAGTTGTTTTACAAAACTATCTAGAGAAGTTCCTCATGCAGGTTAATCACTTCCTGTGGTATTTCTTTAATTGTTAAAAATTCAGTAAACCACTATATGCCCAATTCCTGGGGAATCACAGTATATAGGTCTTTCACATCAATGGTAATGAATACATCTTTAACATGAAATCCCAAGTTGTTTGTTTTGCTCAGAAAATCCCAGGAATCCATGCATATATGAGTTTCCTTTCTGATGAGGTATTTTAGCTTTATTCAAATAATCCCAGACCTTTTTAATTCATAGAGCCTCTTTATCCACTTCCTCTAATTAAATTCTTCTTTTTATAATCTTCTTGTTTTCTTTCGTTTACTTGTTTTCTGCATTTTACATAATTTCATGCACCCTGATTTCCAATACTTCATGATATCATGTATTCCGCATAAACTGTTATTATAGCTTGCTTCCTTTTCCATTAATGCATATGACTAAATAAATGTACAAAATGGAGCGACCAGTGTTGACCAAAACTAGTAAAGATAGTAAATCGATTTGAGATGCAAGGGGTTTTGTTTCCTTTATTATACAATGAATCATTTGCGAGGCCTGTCGCAATAATGGTTCAAATGAAAAGAGTGTTGATTCTGATGACATTCTCGATCAGGGGATGAAAGCGCTCAATCCGATGGTTTTCCAGATTTACTATTAAAGTGGATTTTATTGCTGAATTCTTTGTTTGCTGCTATTTGTGTTCGACTGCACAAGAACACCTTTTCCAGATTTCCTGACTGCTGACAATGTGTGTTTTGTATTAGTATTAATGCATAGGAACCTATGTTGCAATTTAAAATGTGATAATTTAATAAAGACGTTAAAAATGCAACACTTATAATTACAGAGAAGGGTCCTTTTTTCGTTCTTCAAAACACTTTATTTATTTTTGTTTACAATTTTCATTTCAAGCACAGCCTATAAACTTCCCATGTGATACACTTCTGAAGGCACACAAACCATGGAAACAATGGCACAAAGAAAATTCAAAGAAATTCTGTAACTTGATTAAGGACATTTTTCACCTTCTTCACCAACCCCTAATCTGAACTTATCCCACTCAGAAACGGCTACTGTATTTCACATTGTCTTCATCAATGTCATAGCCTGTTTTACCTCCAGCTGTCCCAACCATATAATCAACCTTAAAACTCTACTAGCCTTGACATCCCTGCCTTTAATCTCCATCCTGTCTCTATTCACATGCTAAAGAGCTACTAAAGAAACTGAAATCCTATTCTCCTTCTGCTGATGATCTTCCTGCCAAGAGCCTTCAACTCACTGCAGACTCTATTGCATACCCAGTTTCATTGCTCTGCATTACATGCTCTCAGCTGATTAGGACTTCCACATCAACTAGCCCATACACAACTTTTTCTAACCCATAAAATACTATATAACCCCTCTACCTGCCCTTCTATCTCCTCAATACTTCATCACTAATCTCCCACTGTGCTCTCAAAACAAAAAAAAACTGCTTGAAATCTGTAAACCAAATAAAAAGTATAGGACGAAGCCTATGCACACTCTATATAGCCAGCTATGGAATTTTGTGTCAAATTCAATCAGGACTCTATCAAGCCTCAATGTATTTTTCTGTCTCAAAGAATTTCTCACTAACTCATGGCTATGCCCATGTACCTCTCCTGTATGATCTACATCAAGAAATACTTTACATTCTTACTAACCTTTCATCATCCCATCTATTTACAACCATTCAACACTTGTCCTCT